>NW_026848150.1:861882-904350 GCF_030411735.1 Phialemonium atrogriseum
AGAGAAGAAGAATATAATGAAAACTCGGTGGAATAATTAACACATTTCGCCGCTTGTCCAGCTCCTCAAGGCAATAATGCCATTCATGCGAATAAATAGATATCAGTGCAAAACACCCAAGGAGAACCCAAAAAGGTATCATAATCCTCCTGAATCCGTGTCTAGAGTGTGCATCTAAAATTGAGGGGGGGTTGGGGGTTGTAAGTCCTATGAGATTGGAAACGGTCCCCTTAGAGCGCCATTTCAAAATGAACAGATGAAAATGAATTTTGAGCAAACTTCCCCTATAGACTTGAATATGTGCATGGAACCGAGTTGTAAACGGGTACGAACTTGAAGAATTATGAAAAGAATGTGTTGTGTAATAGCCAAGACACAGGACCTCAGACTTACGTCATTGCTCGTAAGACGTTTCCTTCTATTCTGATGATGTGACCCTTGATAAATCATCAGAAAGGGCATTAATAATTCATCATCACTGCTTCTCTACAACATCGGAGAAATAAAGGCAGCTCTCTTCCTAAACCTCCAACCTTCTAACCCTTCTACACATCGCAACCCGACCAAATCGACAAATATGAGCAGCCACCACGTCTTGCTCCTGGGAGGCCACGGCAAGATTGCCCAGCACCTCACACCTCTCCTCCTGCAGCGATCCTGGACGGTGACCAGCATCATCCGCAACCCGGACCAGGTACCTGCGGTCAAGAGGCTCGGCGAGAACCAGAGGGGCAAGCTCGACGTTCTGGTCCGCAGCCTGGAGGATGTCAAGAGCGAGGGACAGGCCAAGTCTCTCCTCGACGAGGTCAAGCCCGATTACGTAGTCTGGAGTGCGGGTGCGGGCGGAAAAGGTGGTTCTGAAAGGGTAATACGATCGAGTCCCGCAGACATACGCGATGATCATCACGCTGCAAACGGCTTGACCTGAACTGAACTGAGCTGAGCTGAGCTAACTGTGGCTCTAGACTTTCGCCATAGATCGCGATGCGGCAATCCATTTCATCAACGCGGCCGTGGCAACGCCCTCCATCACAAGGTTCCTGCTGGTCTCGTACAACTCCTCGCGACGGACCAAGCCGTCGTGGTGGTCCGACGAGTCCTGGAAGGAAGCGTTGCACGTCAACAATAACGTTTTGGCGTCGTATTTCCAAGCCAAGGTGGCCGCAGACGAGGAGCTGTATAAGGCCTCGAAGAAGCGACCCGACTTTGCCGGCATCGACCTGCGGCCCGGGACTCTGACCGACGAGCCGGCCGGGAAGGTGGAGCTGGGGAAGACGAAAAAATCAAAGGGTGTAGTGAGCCGCGAGTCCGTGGCCCAGGTGGCGGCTTTGCTGCTGGAGAGCGGCGGCGTCAAGAGCGGTTGGTTGGACCTACTAGATGGAGATGAGGATTCCGAGTCAGCTGTCAAGCGAGTGATCCGGGAAGGGGTCGATGCCGCCGAAGGCGAAGCGTTCTTTTAAGGGCCATGTCCCAACTCGAGAGTGATCGGTCGAGAACGTGACGGGAACCTTCAGCTCATCGTTGTAATCACTAAACAAGGGAAACTAAGGCCTATATTGGGTCGCAAGGGAGGGCCTAGGGTAGAGCAATAGCTGCATATCTTTGCATAGAGGCAACGATACGCCTCGGGGGAGGATTGCCTCCAAGAAACTTGCTTCCCTCTTTTGTCCCGAACTGCCCCCCGAATTGGAATCCAATTAGTCGACGAGTTGACCCCGGTATTTACAACGTTCTTCAAATATTTCAGGAAAGGGGAAAGGGGACATCACGGGCTGGGTTGCTAGTGTAGGCCCGAAGGGGAGGCTGAGGGACCCAGGTCTCATTAGGGAGACACCATAGCATTGAGTGCACGGAGCAGGAGGACTGAACGATATTATCGGCTACAACCGAAGTAGCTCTCATCAGTTCGGTGAGTCAGTGTTAATGTATTAATAATAAAAGATCCGTAATAACTCGGGTAACAATAAACGCTGCCAACTTGTGGCTATGCTGCTTTGCTCATGCTTTCATGTTTAGCATCATCATCATCCTCTTCATCCTCGTGGTGCTCAGCTAGGAATTCCAGCGGCACCTCATTCTCGCTGTCCTCTTGCTCAGGGCTTTCCCCGACTTCGTGGTCTTGCGTAAGAGAGTCGTCATGGTCTTCTTCGTGCGAAACTAGGAGGTCCGGAGGCACTTCATTGTCGCTCTCCTGCGACCTGTCTTCGGCGACGTCTACCAGCTTTTTGCCATCGCCGGATCCACTTCGCTTGGCAGAAGTCTTCAGGCTCACGGATCTTCCTAGCCGGGGCGTGGGGCCGTCGTCGTCATCGTCATCGAACCCTGCAGCTCGTAGAGCCTCGCGTAACATGTGCTCAGCTTCCTTGAATGCTTCCAGCTCTGCTCCAATGGCACATATGAGCAAATTCCAGCCCTTCTCCTCTGCTGTTCGCAGTTGCTGTGCCAACCCGACGATTACCCCAGCCATTTTGTCCAGCTGCGCATGCATTGCTTCCTCTGGAGTCGGTGCCTTTTGCTTTCCCTTGTCCGCGGCACCCAGTTCGTCTTTCATCTCCCTGCGGAGTCCCGATTCGAAGTCCGAGACCAGTTTGACGGCTTCTTTCCACACTTCCGCCCCTTCCTCGAGGGCGTTTCGCTCCTCGTCCACCTCGATCTTGCGTCTTTCCAATATCTCGATCTCGCTCTCCCACCAATCCCTCGCCATTTCAACAGTCCTGCGCTCAGGGCGCATGCGCAGGAACTCAACACCGCCAGGTGACTGTCCATCGGCACTCGCACCATCGACACTGCCGCCACCTTGCAAGCGTCTCGAGCCACTTGTTATAGCCGCGAGATCCAGGGGCTTGACAGGCGGCCTCGTCAGCAAACCCGAAACCTTGACCTCGACCTCCCTCAACGCGCCCTTGTATCCGCTCAGCCCAGCCTCCCTCCTATTCCTCACGTCCTCCATCTTCCCATCCAACCACCTCTTCCGACTCCGCAGGCCCACAAGCCTCTCCTCCAGCTCCGCCATCTCCGCCACAACATCCCTCCTCTCCTCCCCGAGCCCCCGCAGCTCGCGCGCCAGCGGATCCCCGCCACCACCCCCGTCATCCCGCTCCAGCGCCCGCAGCTCCCCCGCGATGCCGTCCCGCCGCCCGGCCAGGCGCCGCAGCTGCGCCAGCGCGCGCCTCCGCGCCCCCAGCGCCGCCGCCAGCCCGGCGTCCTCCTCGGCCTTGAGCCCCGCCAGCTGCACCATGACCCGCGCCAGGCCCGCGCGCGCCCCGCGCAGGCCCACCGGCCGCCGCCGGGGCTGCCGCACGGGCACCACGCCGCCACCCGCAGAGTAGGCGGCGGCGGTGGCGGCGGCTCCCCTGGCGTGGAAGGGCTCTGTGTGTGTGCTGCTGCTGTTGCTGGCGCTGTCGTCGGCGGTGCTGGCTGAGGAGAGGGTGCTTGGGGCGGAGGGGGCTGTGGGGTCGAGATGTGCCGCGAGACCGGTGGACTGGGCGTCGAGGAGGTGTTGGAGATCGTTCTGGAGGGCCATCTCGCGGCGTTGGAGGCTGCGCCAGATCGTGTCCGGCTCGGGGGCTTGGTGGTTGTCTTTGGTGTGGGAGGGTGAGCCTCGATCGAAGAGGACGCTGCTCACGCTGCTCAGGGCGTTGCGGGCGAAGGATGAGTTGTCGGCATAGCGGGCAGCGGGCCGCCGCTCCATGCCCCTGTCCTCCTCATCCCTGTAGAGCAGCGTCGACGTTGCTATGGGGGGCGGAGGCCCTGAGAATAGGGGTCCTGGGTTTATCTTAGACTCGTGCCCAGGTCTGTCGGCCCTGTCACTGTATCGTAAGGTTGGCGAAGAACTTTGGGGACGAGGAGAGCTCTTTCGGCCCGGAAGGGGTAGATTCAAAGGAGACTGGTCGTCATCGGGACGGGGCGAAAGATCGGATAGGTCGTATTCGCTCGTACGCTTACGGATGGGAAGATTCCGTGAGTTGTGAAACGGAAGGCCCGGGCCGTCTGTTCGAGAGAAAGGAAGGCGAGGGAGGAACGACGATTTCGAGGCCATGGTAGTAGCTTTAGTTGGTCGTCAGGTCTGCGGCAACAAGGTTTTTAGCTTCCGCAATGGTCGAAGACATGCTGGGAACCTAGGGAACATATGTTGCAGTACCTGTTGGAGCGTCATGCCACCCCTTCATCCAAAGATCCAGGCTCGCAGGGTTAGAAGTTGAGAACTGCAAGCTGATAAACGGCAGAAACCATGAGGATGTGTGGATCGCAACGGCCGGGCGCGAAGATGTGTCCTTTTCCGCGCAGGTTTATTATTCTATGGCGGAAGAGCGATGCCTGGAATGGGGACTCACGAGCTGATGGCATGTGCTCCCAAATAAATGAGACCTACAGGAGGTGCTGCGAATTGTGACGCCATTGGCTAGCAGGCAACCGGGCTGGCGGATCCACCATTATCCCTGCAGGGCTGAGGCTCTGCTCTCCACCAAGCTTCTCCCATCAACGTCAAAGTGTTATCCCGAAAATAACAATGTTTGTTCTCTGTAGATATGCCCACTCAACACAATACTTGATTGATGCTTGACCGCTATTTACTGAAATATATCGGTGCCTCAGTCAAAAGTTTGTTCTCATACCTCCAAAGTTCCCCGGCTGATCAAATAGTATCCATGTCCTCGCTCGATGCCAGCAGAGCGAGATGGTGTCTTCCCTGATCATAATAAGTCTGGGTGGCAGTGCGAAGGAGTTATCTCTTCCTTGAGCCTTGAAGTGGTTTGACAAGTATGTGGAATACCAACCGTACTTGTATATGCTTGGATTGAGTGGCTCATTGGAACGGTATGTTGGAACCTACGAAGAAATATCCATGCAGAGAGAGACCTACCTAGAAGGTGGACATTCAAGTCATGATGCCGATGGGAAGGGCCTTGAATGTCACAGAGGGATGTGTTCTGCTTCTCTTGACAATATGCCCGGGGAATCAGAGGGATTCCGAGGGCATCATTCTGCCATGGGTTAGAGGGTTGGGCGCTGGATAGGGGGGAATATCATTCTCAGTCTGCCTTCGGGTAGGGGAGGCAGGATGACTTCCATCTCACAATCATCACAAAAACTAACCTCCTCTCCCCCTTTCTGCCTCTCCCTTTCGCCTATTCTCACCGAGCAATACAATAAGACAATAAGAACAATACCTAGGTTCCAGCCATTCTCAAGTTTTCCGTCCTCCCCACTTCTATTGTTCTACATTTCGGGGTGAATTTTCCACCACTGTCTACTTCTGCATCTATTTTCCGATTTTCTTACCTCCCTCGTTCTACATCGTCTTTTCAACTCTTCTTCCCGCTCCTACTTCTACTTCATCGCGTCCCCAAACCCTTTACCACCGCCTCTTCTGCGCCGCCTTCCCAACTTTACCCTGCCTCTTCTACGTCCCAGTTCCGGATTTTCTCCTCCTCTTACAAGAACACCGCATCTAAAATCTCCTCCCCACTTCTACGCTCTGTCGATCCTTCATCTATCCGTTCATTACGAAGCTCGTCCTTTTCGACTCGATACATCAGGTAAGCGAAAGCAGGCCTTTGGTTAGAAACACGCTGACTGTTGAGTTTGACCAGCATTAGAACATGTTCCGCAACGTTGGGAAGAGGCCCGGGCCAAAGAACAAGAAATTCTACCAGATGCTGCCTCGTGTTGGCTTCGTCTGGCCATGTGGTGACTTCATGTATTGGGATGCTGTCGAATTCCAAGATGCATTCGAAGAAGTGTGTCTCGCCAGCACCAAGTCAAAACAGCAATTCGATATGATGCTGGCTGGCCTTATCATCGGTCCCTTGAGGGAGGCCACGGATGATCTCTACGACTTGCAACCGATGAATTTCTGGGTGCAAGCACAGGCTAGGGGGCTGTCTACCATCCTCTCAGCTTCCCACATGGATGTTGAGGCTGCCTACCGTTTCGTCTTTAAGGCAGTCAAGGCCCGCCGGGCATTCCACAAGCGCCAAAGAGGACAGCCGCAGATCCTGAAGGAAGGATGGCTTGCGAGGGCCGTCGATAGGCTCATCTCCCACTTCCAAGCGGCCCCAATCCATTTCGAGACCTACCTTGGCTACTATGTCAAACCAGACTTGAAATTCTATGGCCCGTACGACTACCGAAACATCCTGGTGCGCCGTGACTGGCAGCGCAGGTGTGTGGAGGGTAAGAATGCCGCGCCATCCGTCCCCCTCGAGCCCATGCCGCTCCCACAACTAATGAATGGGATTTGGCCCCGCCCAATCCCCTACATGGAAGATCTCCAGTGCGATGCCATCGGGAACGGCATCATCTTGGCAAAACCGGGTGATTTTCTGTCGTTCTAGACCTGTCAAGTGTTGTTGCTCTCGAGCTCGGATACGGCAATGTCCAGATGGATTGGTCGGGGCCACACGGATTCAACCCACAGCGTGTATTCTACAGGAGTGTGCCCCATGGGCGTTCCTCCAACACGGACCGATACTATTCGCCCGTCATTTTTCAGCGCGGATCTCCCTTGCTGTGCTGTGCCTCATGACGAGGTTTTTTCCCTTTTTCCTTCTTCCTTTTGTCTCGGTTGGTTGGCACAATCGCATGTGTGGCATCGGAATGGTTCGGAAGGTCGGGTCTCATGCTGCAAGAGCAGATGAGAGCATGCATAAAGTACCTAGCTGCGTTCCTCATAGCCAGAGGAGAAAATAAATCCGATGTTCATCAATAACGATGGAATCCCCTAACGCCTACCATGTGAACAAATAGTACGATCGAAACAGGAGTGGACATCCAGCCAGCCACCGGCGCATCCCATGCAAGAACTCTTGTCCGTTTTCCTTTTACCGCTGGGGCAAGAGGATATCGCCGCCCTAGTCCTCTTCGGTCCGGAGAGTCGAGAGCATGCAGAATGCATCGGCTCACCGGTTCCTCTCAAACCATCCGCTCGAACCCGCAATCGCAACAGACTGATCCATCACCCATTCCCCCACATCGAGGTACTTTTTAACCCAGCCTGCGACTTCCTTGTTCTCGCCAGATATCTTCTCGGTCTTAAAACTGACCCTGACGGTTCCCCAGGTTGGGGTCCATGTTAGCTCCCCCTCGATTCGATGTTCTTCGCGGAAACCAGGGTGGCAGCGAGTATGTGGGACGAACTCACGTTAGGCCGGTCGATCGTTTCATTCCTGCCAGGAAGGCGGAGACTGCGGAGAGGGATTGTTTTTTAGTCAAACCAGTCACTTGGCATTCTCCAGGACAGACTTACAGAGAACGGCATCAAATGCGTAGTGGGTTATTCTTCCGAACTTCGACCATAATCCGAGAGTCAGCAAGTTGAGGAACTGATAGCAGGCTTTAGAACCTCGACGATGCAGGAGGAACGGCTTGGCTCGGGACACGCGGGAGGCTGCCGAGAGATCGACTCACCACCATGTTGGAAGAAGCTTCCGAGTTTGAAATGCGGCAGAGTATTCAGGTGGGTATCTGAGAGATGCGCAAGGTACGATCTGGGCGCAGATATCGTTCTCGTGGTTTGTTGTGAGCTCATGTGTGTGACATGGAAAGTGGGGAGCATCCAATCCGAGCAGAGCCTCCAATTACCCCGGAAGCTTGGACCATATCTCACGTGGGTCTCAGTGACGCACGAACCAACGCAGTGGGGTATCAACGTCAACCATGGGTCCTACCAAGTCCCAACCCAGCGCGAGCCGTTTCACAGCACAGCGCGAGAAAGGAAGAGTGTCTGCTTCGACGTCTCGCAAGCCAGAAACACTGCGGTATAGAGCAGAAAAACCCGGGCCAAGGCTGCCGAAGGAGTCTGAGGATTTCCTGCCACGATGCAGTCCTTATGGTACAAGAGAGGAGTCCGTCCGGCTTGCCTGATTCTTCCAAGTCCACCCAAGACCGATCGATCGCCCGAGAATGGAATAGCCAGAGAACACTTTGACACGTACATATTTCGTCGGCCGAGTCGTTAAAGAGATGCAACATCAACAACAATAGGTTCGCGTTTTACTGTACAATACATGTAAGTCCTCCCTATCTACAGAGCCCTCGAGAGGGGACGAAACAAGCTGCCAGTTAGCACCCTGCATCAAATGAGCCTGTACATATACAACCATGGCCATATGGAGAAAGGGACCGCCCTCCTTAGTCCTCCGACCCTCTCCCCATAGATTATCCTGGGGCGACCGTGCTAAGACCTCCCTAGGCGTAGATCGTGGCAGAACTCATCTACAGGTTCTTGACCGGGAACCGAGTCCGCAAGAACTCGCCATACCGGATAATCAAGAAGGCGATGGGGATCATTCCTACAGCGATGAAGCCCAGAAGGCTGTTTCCCCAACCCAGGCCAAGCTTGTCGTACATCTTCAGCCCGCAAAGCGGAAGGACAGCACCGGCAATGGATCGCACGACCGTGTTGGCAGCCAGGGCCGATGCGGCGTAGATGGTGAAAGTGTCGACGAGCGCCATGTTCATAGCCATGAATATGAGCAGGTTAGCAATGCCACTGTGTGTCCCCGCCGTTAGTCTCGGCCCAAACTAGTAGTAATATTGGGAAAGGAGGGTGGTGCTCACATGAGGACATGGCCAATGATCGGCACAATCCAGTGGGTATGGTACTCGACTGTCCAGCCGTAGATGAAGAAGCCGATGGGGAGCATGACCGCGCCGATAGGGACGGGCCAGAGGCGGTACTCCGGCTTCATACCTTGGCCGTCCCTCGCCGCCATTTTCTTGAGTGTCCGGTCGCTGGTGATGCTGAAGAAGACGAGGCCAATCATCGAGCCGATGCCAAGGCCGAGGTAAACAAGGCCAACTTTGCTGGCGGAAAAGCCGTAATTCTTCATGAAAACCTCGGTGATGCTGGTAAACATGAGGTATAAATAGCCGTACACGACGGCCACGTAGAGCGCAAAAATGATGCATATGGGGCTGTAAATCAGCATCTTGATCGGCCGGAGGATACCGCGCTTGAGGTGGTCAGTCGGGGACAGGCCGGCGTCTAGCTTGGACCGCAGAAGGTCATTGCCAGTCTCCTTGCGCAGACGGTCGACCTTTTTCTGCAGTATAACGGGTGCGAAGGTTTCCCTGGCGAAGATAAACATCACGACAGCAAAAAAGCCACTGACCATGACAAGCACCCAGAAGACCCATCGCCAGCCTTTTGCGTCAGCAAGGAAGCCGCCCGCCACAGGGCCAATGATGGGTCCGAGCAAGGGTCCGATGCTAAACGCGGCCATTGCGGCGCCGCGGCGTTCCTGCTTGATCATATCCGCAATGCTGCCGCCCCCGTTGGTCAGCGGGCAGCTCCCGAACACGCCCGAGAGGAACCGGAAGGCGATCAGGGCGCCCAGCGTCGGCGCCAAGGCCGAGCCGACGAGGAAGCCGATGAAGCACACGTTGCAGAAGTGGTACACAATGTTGCGGCCGTAGATCTCGCTCAGCGGCGCAACCAGCATCGGCCCGGCGGCGAAGCCGAGGACGTAGACGGACACGACGAAGGCCGCCAGCTCGGGGCTCGGGGAGCCGAACTCGACCATCAGCTGCGGGACGCCGGGGGCGAAGATGCTCGAGCCCAGCGGCGTGATGAAGGTCATGGCGCTGATGAGGGTGCAGTTCGTCACCTTGCGCCACGTCGGCCAGTTGTAGGGGTTCTCGGGGTCGTCGGGGCCGTCCCACCAGACAACGTTCGCCTCGTCCTCCGACGAGGCGCCCTCCTCGTCCTTGCCGTCGCTGCCTCCGCTCTGGACCTCCACTGCCGTAGCGGGAGTCTCCTTGTCCTTGTTACCCAGGCCAGCGTCCCGCTCAACGTCGTGCGACCCTCCTTTTGTGCGACTTTGACTGTGACTGCGTCTGCGGGTGAGGGATTTCCGGCGCTGGTCGGCGATGGACTGCAGCCGTTTCTGCTCGCCGGCCTCGTCGAGGACATAGCCCACGTCCGAGGGGGTATCGGCATCGTGGCCCTCTGCTATGGCCTGCTCGATGGTCCGCTGCCGCGCGAGGGCTTCATCCGGGTCGGGCGCGGCCGATGTCGCAGCCGGGGTTGGGTCTGGCATTGGGACCTCGTCGCCGCCGGGGTTCTACGATTGCTATCCATTGTAGCAGTTAGCTTCGTGACATCGACTTGGTCTGACCTTGGCACGCCCTCAGGCAGGATGGTAAGCTGCACTGGCGGAGTCGCTGAATAGTTAGTTACCTGAGGAATTGGTTGGTGTCACTGTTAATCGGATCCACGGGCGGACCTAGCGGGTAGTGCCGAAGCTCAAACCAAACTCAACAGCTACTGGCAGAGCGCCTCTTTTGCAAATGACGAGAGCCAAGAATTTCGCGGACTACTCAGGATAGAAGGTGCCCATGGGACAGTCAAATAAGAAGGGGAAAGCACATATTCCAGAAGCCTGCAGAACAACACGAAGGAAATCTGCTGGGGGGGAAGAATGAAACAGAAAGGCAAAATGGATCTAAATTCAATGGTACAGTACATACACGTCCTGCTCAACGGGGAATGGGTCCCCCCTACAATAGCGTTAACCCCGACTTCACCAATATGAATCGGCAAATGAGGCTCCCCCAGTAGGCGAGGTGGGTGTCCCAACTTCCAAGTCCCGACACCCCGGGCATAAAATTGTGAACCTGCACAAGGCAGCGCGGCCGGCGAGAACTCCGAATGGGAAGGTGCACGTCGCGCTGTGAAGCACCGGGGTGATTGGGCAATAAACGGGACGGGAAGAACCCGATGCATCGGGGCGACATTATGTAATGTATGGTTGATTGGCCATTTACTTTCGCTTCTCGTGGTCAGAGATCCACTTCGCGGGAAGCTTAGGCCCAGTTCCAGCCAGTCGCTGTTCGGTAGTTCAATACGCCGATACCTCTACTTAAAAAGGTTGTCGGGTGCATGGAACCGATTCTCGCAGTGTCTCACAATCCTGCGGTTCCAAACCTCCGGCACCCACCGCACCCACCGCAACCACCCCTTCGCCGTGCCCGGAGGCATTATCTTCCGCATCGTAACCTTGGTGACGGCTACCTGCGGAGGGAGCAGCGGCCGCGATAGGGCCATGCCAGGCGGTGAAATCACCGCCCTCCGAGAACAGTGAGACCCAGAAAGGTTCACAGGCAGCATTTGCACTCCCATTCGTTCCTCGGGTCTGCGAATGGTCATGAGAATCCCATCATCCTCCGACGTTTCATTCATACTCCGGTCGGGGAGGACCACCAACCATCAGCAAGCTAGCCGACCGCCCATCGCAGCCCCCGCAGGTTGTCCTGTACGGCCACTACCTGCGCACCCACAGAGTATCGTGGAGTAAGACGGACCTAGCCATTGAACGAGTTCGCAACGCAGGTCTGGCAGCTGGACAAGGGCCCGGATCGAAGTCGCGTCGCAACTGGCCCTAGTATCATGGACGTCGTGTAATAGGCCGGACCAGTCGGTATGGGTAATCGATTCCATCAACGATGATCTGGTCGTGAGGCATTGGGTGTCTGCATGGGGTCTCGGACGTGACAAGCATATGGTGCATTGTGGGCTGTTCAATGAAAATTCCATTCCGATCGCTAAAAACTCCGGTACCTGGTATCATTTTCGTTCCTTTGTCCCCTTCCTTTCCTTTGTCCCCTTCCTTTCCTTTGTCCCCTTCCTTTCCTTTGTCCCCATCCTTTACCACCTGCCCGATTAGCCTGTACTCCGAGAGTTTTGGATATCCTTCCAGTCCTGAAACTCTACCACCTGCCCCCCCCTGATGCTCTTATCCTGCGAAGATCCGTCTAGAATGCTCTTTTCACTCCCGTCGTCGTTTCTCGCGCCAGCAGATGCGCTGCCTCTCTTAGTGGTGCGCCTAACAGCACTACTGCCGGTTTCCCCCTCGCCAGAGAGGTAGTACCTCCGGCTTGAGGCCTTGACGTCCCGGAAGAGGACGCGGAGGATGGGAATGCTTGCGGCGACGATGGTCACGCACGACTCGGCGTTGCCCCAGATAAAGAGGTCGATGCCGTCGTCTAAGAATGGGTCAGCCCCCTGTTTCAAGCAATCTGTCGAGTTCGAAGGTGTGGAATGGAATGGGACCTACATGGATCTGCGGATGCCATGGCCGGGATTTTGGTCGTCTTGATGATGCCGGTGACGCCGGCACTAGTGGTGTGGGTCAGTATTGATTGCCCTTTTCAATGCGTTTGGGCTAGTTACTTACAGGATGCCACAGCTCATGGCTACCGCCACGCCGATCTTTTCTTTCCTCTTCATTTGGAGGCCCCAGATAATCTTCCAGGGCAAGAGGGCAAGAGCGAGATCCATAAAGGCAGAGTAGGCTTCGAAATCAACCGCAGGTCAGCAACCATGTCCGAAGAGGGTGAGTGGGAGAAGCTATGAGCGGCGACGCACCTGCTGAGAAGATATTGTATCGGGTAATGACGGTAGGCGACCAGCAGGTACCCTCGATCAAGGGGTCCCAGGACTTCCTTACGGGCGTACACTGAACCCATATGAACAAGGCGCTGAGGCCCATGGCGATGTTCATGGAGATCATGATGAACCAGACAAGGGCCCTGGTCCGACCTTCTGTCAGGCGGAGAAGGGTGAGGGCGAAGCTTGTCTTGGACCAGATGGCGGCGACGAGAGAGAAGGTGCCGCTGACGTTGATGGCCCTGAAGGCATCGAATACATACGGGAACAGTGCTGGTGGTAGCTCGCCGAGATGGTATCCGTAGCCCAGGGTGACGGCATAGGTCAACAGAGCCGATTCAACCGTGATGCAGACCTGGCCTCGCAAATCAGCGACAACCCTTTCCGTGTGCCCGGGTATCTCCCCGGGCATCTATCTCCCCCAGGGCCTGCGTGTGAATGACATACCCAGGCGGCAATGAGGATGCCGTCGTCCCACCAGAGCCTCATGTGCCTCAGGAACTTGCAGTAGCAACGAGCCGTGAGGAAGACTAGGGCAACCGCCGACAAGACCCAGATGGAAGCGACAAGGCGTATACCGCCATAGTTGTGGGCAGGAGCACCAGTGAAGGGTGGTAGCATCTGGGGGATCGTGCCATTGGCATTGTCGTAGCCCGGACCTGCTATATCCATCGATAACTTTGCCTGCTTTTTAAGCTGGAAAGGGGATGAATGGATGGATGATGATGGGTCAAAATTGGCCCCGCATCGACAAGAAGGCAAGGAGATCTGGTCCACATGGGGGAGGGATCGAAAATGCTACGTGGGTCTCACTGTCAGATCTTATAGAATCTCGATACTGATGGCGGGGATTGCCTTGTCAAACCGCACGTTCATGGGGACTTTTCCAAGGTTTGGTACGCGGCGCATTGGGCCCCCCAGCGTGCATGAACCGGGACCGAGTTGTACATACGGCTGAGACCGGGTCTCTCCGTCGCCTTCACCCTCGCTTGCTCTTCCCCGACTCGCTTCGATCCAGCTTGATTACTATATAATCGATCCCGCAGCTAATGCGATCCAAGCGGACGGGGAAATAAAAGACGTGCGCATTGAACCCGACTTTGTCGCTCTGGTCTGATGAGTGATGGCAGGCCGCACGATTGAAGAAAGATCAGCCAGCAACATCTTGGGTAACTTGGTGACAGCGCCACGTTTCGCCCATTTTTGCCTTTGGACCCAATCAACGACGACGTGCTATTCTTCCTCATCTCCTCCTCTTATTCTTCTTCCGTCTGCTCCGCGGCCTCATTTGGGATCAGACACTGTTAAGGCATTGTGGCGTCGAGGGGGGCTGGCTGGTCGAGAGTCGAGACCTTCGGGGAGGCTGGTGGACGACTTTAGTGAAGCCCTATGGCACTAATGCGGCCTCTCTTGTATGGTAGTGGCGACAGCCGACCAATGCTTGGTGTCGAGTCTGTTGTCTGAGCGTTGCTGGGATCTCAGCCGAAGCTTATCACCTGCCTGGGATTCCCGCCTACCTACATAGAATCAGCTAATCAGACAAACGGTTCCCCATGATGCAGCCGCTTTGACACAATCCAATCCTCCACCCGCCATGACGATCGGCACAGCAGGGGTCAGTGCTCAGCTCCGACTCTTCAAGCGATTGGCATCTGAAATCAACCCATGTCTGGGGAAGCCCCGCAAAACTGCCAAGCGAAGTCGATCATGAAGTAACCGACTCTGCGGTTGACCTGAAGCAGGTTCTAGGCCGGCCCCTTGCCTTTTTAGCCCCCTCTGGATAAAAGGATGATGTACTGTGTAAAGTCGCAGTTTAGATAGAAACTCTCCGGAACCCACCTGCTGGAGTACCAGTTTTAAGGTTTAAGTTTTTTAATACGTTTCATCTCGGGAGTTATCGTCTTTCATTAATCCTGCACTTATACCATCCCTCGTTCCACATGTTTGTTTGATTTACCTCTTACAATCTCATGCAGGAATTTTGACCATTTCATCTCAACTGGCAAGTCCCAAAATCAAAGCTCCCACGTTTCGACACCGTTCATCCCTACGATGACTAAGGTAAAGCCTTGCGATCACCTTTCTCCCGGGGGCGAGACAGTGATAGTGACTTCGAAAACGGGTTCTGAACCTAATCTATCCTCAAACTGGTGATATTTCCGCTGATCAGATGAACTTCTGTCACAGCACAATTTCTAAATTTAAAATAGCTAGATTTTATTAGTTTAACAGTCCTGAAAGGATGATCCTCTCTTTCCAAGCAGCCAACTCTAATAATGAGGTAGCCATGAATGCGCACTGCCGTGGCTTGCTCTGCGCTCTTCCGCCGCAAGTATAAAGCTAGGGTGTCAAATCACCCAACACAAATTTGAATCAGGACAGAAATAGATGTGACGAGGTCAATAGTCGATGTATCTTTGAAAGTGGAGTGATTGCATCTCCTCCACTCTACAACCGTATCTCTCTTCGCACACTGTAGTCGGATTCGGATAGACATGGAATCTCAGCCAAAATGAAATATAAAATGAAATATTTAGCCCTACCCTGCCAGGTCTGTCCTAGGCAGGGACATAGTCACCTAGGGAGTCATGTGTGGCTAGGTTCCTATTATCTCTAGACATTGCTCACTGCCAGGACAAAGATCTGCTTGCTTTTTTGC
This sequence comes from Phialemonium atrogriseum, assembly GCF_030411735.1. Lineage (NCBI taxonomy): Eukaryota > Fungi > Ascomycota > Sordariomycetes > Cephalothecales > Cephalothecaceae > Phialemonium > Phialemonium atrogriseum. The sequence continues at coordinate 876,933 of NW_026848150.1, forward strand.
CTGTGATTTGGGGTTTCCTAGTCACAACAATGCACTCCCTATCACCATTTAAAAAGATGCGTCGCATTGGTCTGCAAGCCCACCTCTGTCGCCGAGCAATCCCACGGAGCAAACAGTTCGCAGAGCGACACAAATCGCCCTGACAACTGAGGTATTTCTCCACAAATGACCCATATCCTCTCATGTATCTCCATGTAACACTGTTCAGCAATGCTCCGTCCATCCTTCGATTTACGACTGGTAGCTACCCAGGTTGATGGTACCTTTTCGCCCAGTTTCCAGGTCTACACCTCCTCACCGACCCATCGCTTTCCTCAAATATAAAAATCCCACTTTTGCTTCCTCGGAATTCTCTACGTAAACTAGAATCCTGCAAGTTGCTCCTACAATCGCTTGCATTCAAGAATGTCTCTCCTTAGCTGGACGAAAGTGCCTCTTCGACTCCCAAGTCTGGCTCATCGTTGCCTGACCATCACCACCGTCTTCGCCCGTCAGATCGACCAAGCCCACTGTAATGACGAGCCAGAGGACCACACTAAGCCCACGACACCGATGAACTCGACAGCTTATAGCGAGTTTGGCAGGGGCGCGCAGGCCGCCTTCGGAGGCTTTTTTCTCGGTGTTGCCGCAACCCTGGCTACCCACGGCCTCGTGTTTACGTTCAAATTGGTCTTCGACTTGGTTCGCTGGCGATACCGATACCTGCGCCAGCAACATCAAGAGGGCTACTTGGCCGCCGGCCACACCTAGCTTCCCAGATGGGAAAAGAAAGCACCGGACACATCATGTCTTCGACTTGCCTGCTTGAGCTTGGGTTAGGGATCCGGGGTCGTCGGACACGGCGATCTCTCTGGGGAGGTGTAATATGCCTTGGCTGGCCAGCGAGGCCAACCATTGTGGCAGGGTATTCTAATATTCGCACTCTCGTGGGAGGGGCAGGCCGTTGCGTCTAAATTAGGCGAGTTTAATGGATGAATCTCGAGAGAACTACGTCCCTGATTGTGATCAAATCCCAGTGATTACCGTCTTTTGAAAACAAATGCCACATAGCCGCTTATACAACCCGGTCCCTTAGAAAGAAACGGCATCGCAACCAGGCTTCCGGCGTCCATAAGTAGTCAGTCAATGGGACAAAAAAGTTTCTGCCCTGCATTACAACCTCGAGACAAAGGCCAAGGAACAGTTCGAGGAGCACTTCATCTCTCAAGCCGACCTGTGGCTCCGCTGCTGCCTTCCTCTGTCCATTCTTGTGTATTCCTCGGACCCGCACCAGCCCTGTCTTCCTCGATATCGGGGTCATTGTTCTGAGATATAAAGGCTCTGCGGGTCCTCAGAATAAACAATCCAAACGCGTACACCATCTTTCCTTCCCCAAACCTACTCGAGATATCCTCGAACCTAGGCGCGCGCACCGAGCAGGATCAGAAAACCGCCCAGTTTTTCTGTCCGCTCTCGTCGAGCCAACTCCTTTTCAGTCAGAATCATCGCCTTCTCCCCCTCGAGACCAAGCCGCGGGATTTCTTGTAGGTTCCTCATCCCCCTAGGTAATCTCCCTGATTGACGTCGGTACTCACATTACTTCAAGCCCGGTCACCGTTTCCACATCAACATCACTTCGATCCTTCGAACCAAGCAACCCGAATTTTTCTCCTGATATCAGTTCGCTCTTCATACTTCACTCGTATCGCACATTGCCAGGTCATTTCCACCCTTCCTTTAACCCGTCTCTCTCTTTCGAGCCGTCGCCATGGCTCCAGTCATCATCACCGCTCGTGATGATCCTGACAATGTTCACTTTGGGTCTCTCACCGGCACTGCTGCAACTACGGCGGCCATAGCCGTGTTCGTGGCTTGCTTCCTCGTGTCTGTTATATGCGTCCGGGTGGCGTATATCATCCGCACTCGGAGAGGTGCCGCCGGAGTGCAGCCTTGGTATGCTGCTGCCATTCGGCACGTTCCCATCGGCCGTGCCCAGGCAGACTTGGAAGCAGCTCGTGGCGTCGAGAATCATGAACTGGTTGACATGCCAGCGGCCAACAACAACCGCCACTACCCCTATGGTCCCATGCCGAATCCAGTGCAAACCATTCCCACGCCCATGCCCACCCAGCCTCAGCCTGTCTACAGCGGCATGCCAGCCGCCGGCAACTTCGATTTCGGCAATGGCCGCGTCAACTTCGACGCCTATCACGCCGCCTTCCCGAACGGGCTTCGCGGCAGAGAGAATGCCCGCGACAACCAGGGCCGTGGAAACACGGGAGGGTCCCCGCCTCCTCCTCCGCCTTACAACACCGACAACGGCAACTGGGATGTGTTCTCGGATGGCTCACTTTCCCCTCTCGTAAGCGGCCCACCCCTCACTCCCTTTTCCTTACAAAACCGACACTTGCTATCGTCGAGAAGCCGAGCCGTATGCTAACCGCCAGCCTTGCCAGCGTCGTTGTCCACGCAACGATCGTCTCCGCTCTGTCCGCCACACCAGCCGTCCCGTTGTGGGACGCCATTTCCAGCAGGCTGCTGCTTCCCGCTCCGGGCGCCTCGCCCCGGGATACCGGCGTCAAGGTTCCGGACAGCGTGCCCAGGGCTTGGGAGAGCGGGACAGCTCTTCCGAATCATCTTTGGTCGTGGTCTTGAATTGAGGCCAGCCCCCCCCACCCCAGTGGCCATGGCACTCTCCTCAAATCAGCTCAACTGTGGCTCACTTTTGTGAGCAAGAATGGCGCGGGAGGTTGAGCGGATGATCGCTCTCGGCTAGGAGACGAACGAGAGGAGGAGTGTGGTTTGGCGTCAAAGGGGGAACAGGACATCACCAGTTTTGCTACTTTTGCTACAGTTGCTGCTTACTTGCCAACATTGAACTGCCACTTGGCAATGGTTGATGACAATCGGAAACGAACAGGGGACCCCCTGATGTACAGTAGCACAAGAAAATGAAGAATGAATCAGTCTTCACAACGGGTGGTCGTCGTCGCCGTCGCTGTCGGACCCCGGCTGGGGATAGAGTGGCAATGATTTATTGCTACGTCCGCTCGTGATTCTCACCAACAGTATAACCTCTCGCGACGCCGCTCCTGCCTTCCTCAATCGCGGTACTGGTTTCTGAGCTGTCGAAGTCGGTCCCCAGACCCTGCCAGGTCCGCTGGGATCTGAGGAACTCGGCGCCGGGGCTGACGACGCCCTTCACGGTCGCCAAGTCGGACTTTGGCCTGAGCGCGAGGGCATCCGATGACCGCGTCCCCGCCTCCGCCTCCGCCTCCCCTACCCCTGCACCCCTGCCCTGATTGTGCGAGATCATCCTCATCGGCCGGCTGCGGCTGACCAGCTTCCCGGTGCGCAGGTCAAACTCGGGCGGTTCCGACTCCTCCTCGTCCACACCCCCTTCCCAATCCCGACCATCCTCCTCGACGACCTCCTCACCAGCCCCGTCAGCCTCCCGCGCCACCTCCTCCTCCTCCCCAGTCTCCTCCCCCCCAAGCACCCCCCGGGGCCCCTCGATCCCGCCCCACCACGCGCCATCCCACACCCTCTTCCCGTCGCCGACGAGCGCGGCCCCGAGCTCAAACGGCGTGACGACGGGGCGGAAGTAGTCCCCGTCGTCCTCGACAAGCGAGCCCTCCCAGCAGCCGACGACGACCCAGCCGTCGACCTCGGCAAAGTTGGCCAGCTTGGCCGGGTTCAGGCGCCCCACCACCACAGTGTAGCTCTTCTTGCCCGCCGCCGCCACGAGCCGCCGCACCCCGTCCACCGCGGGCAGGTAGTCGGACACGGACAGCGTGTTGACCAGGATCCCCACCACCCCGGCCGTCGCGAGCGTGAGCACGCGCGCGTACCGCCGGCCTAGGAGCTGGGCTGCTGTCTGTGTGGCGGACGGGGCTGGGGCGGTGGGGCGGGGGTCGGATGGCGATGGTGATGTTGTCGGTGTCGGTAGGATGTGCAGCGACTTGACCCGCGAGGACAGGGCGAGGAGGAGGGCGGTTGGCGGGGAGGAGATGTGGAAGACGGCGTAGTCCTTCAGGTCGACGTCGGCGGAGATGTCGGCCCCCTCCGGATCGAGGATCAGCCGGTTCGGTATCCTCCCCAGGGGGTTGTGGCAAATTCCGGTGGATAGCAGGTTGGCGTATCCGCGGTCTGCTCTGATGCGCGCGGCTAAGCCGGGGACGTGGTCATGGTAAGTGACGTCGGCCATCAGCACCACTTTGCTCTGCTTGTCGTCGAAGGTCTGCTCGAACGCCTCGAGGACTGCCTGCTCGTCTAGCCTGTGCTTGGTGAAGACGTGGACGACGGGGAGTCGCGAGGTGGGCGAGAGGCACGCGCGGCCGTAGTGGACCACCACGTCGGCGTCGACGTGCTCGGCGGCAATCTCGTCGACGCAGCACGCGCTGTAGGATGTGTCGGCTAGGATGTATATACGCTCTTGCTGCTGACCGCCGCTGCCCGCCGATTGCGACTGCGGCTGCGGCTGCGACTCTCTGCTGCCGGCAGCTGGCTCCGGAGGCGCACTTCTTCCCATGTCCTGTTCCACATTTGGGTCGGCGGCCCCTCGAGGTGCCTCGGTCGTGTTTCCGGGGGTCTCGTCGTAGCCCAGGGTGTCCAACTCGGCTTTCAGAGCCTCGACCACCCACGGCGCATGTCTTAACATAGAGTCCGGGAACTGCAGCGCGATTCTCCTCCGCCTGCCACCCCGGATCTCCTTCGCCGTCCGGGCGATCTCGTATGTGTCCCGCAGCTCATCTTCGGATCTTGTACGGGCCTGGGCTTCGTTGTCGGCCGGAGCGACGTTGGGCTTGATTCGTTCAAAGAGGTGTTCCGCTGGTGTCGAGAGCGCAGGGGGAGCTGACAGGTTGTTGGCCATTGCGCATTCTCTGCTCGCGGACCCGTTGACTGTGTGAAGGTCGCAAAATTTCTGGTTGGAAGTGGGGGCGGGGTTGTTTCCAAACTTCCAATCATTGCATCCACCAACGTCAGCATGGAAGGAACGTTCGGCGCGCTAAATCCAACCGTTTTATTCATTTTACTCCAAAGGGCATGACACCCTGGCTCTGATCCAAGCCAAGTCGCGACCAGGTGAAACCTTCTGGTTTAAAGCTCCCTTTCTCCTCGATCTAAGGCTGCCTGTCTCTACTAGCAGCGATGTTTTAGTACGATGAACGTGCCTCTCAGACTATCCCAAACGCCCCTCATAACTGGGACGTATTGGGACGAACTATGGATCCGTACTTGCCCAGCAATTACGGAGCAAGCGGGTCCCATTTAAACCGCTAGACCATGGTAATTAGAGCTACCCTAGTGCTCCGCGATAAGCCTCGTTACTCTCTCTTCCCACAACGACCTCTTCCCAACCGCCGTGCCGTTCCCAACCCGGGAATCCGAGTAGATAGTCAGCACGTCGGTGGCGTTTGCGTAACTAGACGCCGCACCTCTCGAAGAATCCGCCGAATCTGGCCGCGCCCGCCCCCGCACATACGCCGCGACCCGGCCGCGCGAGCAGCTCGTGCCCGGCCCGTCACCACAGCCGTCGGGCAGGTCCTGCAGCGCGCCGTTGACGACGGCGCGGTAGTAGTCGCCGTTGGCGAAACCCGGGCTGGTCGTGCAGTTGAGCCGCTCGAGCGCGATGTTGTCCAGGAAGGGCAGCGCGTGCGAGCTCCGCCACGCCCGCCGCCGGTTGATGCGGCCGAGGGGCATCGTATCGTTGATGGCCGCCTCGCTGCCGCCCAAGTCGGAGTTGGCACCTGTCCTTGAATACCGCCGACTGCTCGCTGCCGACGCGGACGAGTAGGCCAGACAGCTCTGGTAGGGGGTGAGGATGTCCCCCCGTCCTCCTCGGACTCGTAGATGGAGACGACGTTTATGGTGTTGTTGTCCATCTCCAGGCCCCGGACAAGGGCCTGGGCAGACTTGTAGGTCCGCTCGGCCGAGGAGGCCCACACGCGCTGGGGCAGCCTCAGGTTCGGGTAGCAGAATGACAGGCTCACGCCGAGCTTGGAGGCCTCGGAGAGATGCCATTTTGCATTTGTGCTTCCGGTTTAGTATCCGTAGAACAAATGTTGGCGTCATCGATCGCCAGAAAAATATTGCTGTGCCTGCCAGTCAATCAATCAATAAATCAGCGAGTATCTGCAATCTCGTATTTGTTGGTTTGTTGTCTTCGGCTTTAAACCACCGTAAACCATGGTCACTGCCCCTAATCACGTCGGGAGGTAATACTACCCATATTCGGACACAGATACCTAGTAAATAAGCTATCAATTGGGCCTTCTCCCGTTCTCACTACGGAGCACAGCGGAGTGCTCCGAGACTGTGGAGACGATGATCCCGGAGCTCGTACCATTGAGAATGCCGAAGGCGGGGATGACGTATGAGGTTGCGACGGCGCTCTGACACACGGCGCGTTGTGCTCAATCAGCACTCACTTACCAACCACCACCACCACCGCCACGTAATCCCGGCCATGGTTGGCATCCGAGTTACGCGTTGTGGAACCTACAAGTCTAGGCGATGGATGAGGGACATTTAAGGCTTGTCCAGGCCGTGCTCATTATCCCTAATTCGGTCACTTGCTTGCTCAACAAACCACGACGCCCAGGATGTCCACTCACAATCATCATTTCCTCCAAGGGAAGAAGGTCGTTGTTGCCGGCGGCGGCATCGCCGGACTGTCTTTTGTTATTGCCCTCTGCAAGCTCTGGGACCCAGCTGCGGAGCTGCCCGAGATCGTTGTCTATGAGAGAGACCCAAGAGAAGGCAGCCTCAAGAGGGAGGGATACTCGCTGTCCCTTCATGGCAGCGACAAGGATAGCGGCCTCACTGTCTTGCAGCAGCTCGGCCTGTTGGAAGAGATCCTCAGCTGCGCCATTTTGGGGCGGGACAATACCGATTCGTTCAAGATGTGGGACAAGGATTGGAACGAGCTCATCGCAATCAAGCCGAAGGCGTATGGAGACCTACCAACTTCCGGGATCCGCATTGCCAGAAAGAACCTGAGGAAGATCCTCCTCGAAGCCGCCGAGAAAACGGAGGCGACAATTCATTGGGAAGAATCCTGCACGGCCGCCAGGAGGCTCGAGAATGGCCGCATCGCCGTCACAGTCTCGGGGGCCCGGTCACGCCATCGAGCAAGAGTGCGACCTCTTGATCAGCGCGGATGGGACCCACAGCAAGATCCGACACAGTTTTCGACCGGATGACGGGCTTGTGTACGCAGGCGCAAATCAACTGGGGGGGAACGCCAAGTTCCCAAACGGCATACCGAAGCCCGTCGACAACAGCTGGGGCCTGGCATTTTCTGGCCAAGGAGTCTGCTGTTTCTACTCTCCAGGCGACAAAGAGACCGTGGTATGGGGGCTGAGCCGGCTCGAACCCGAGCGGCAATGGCTGGACCGGCAACTTTCGCCAGAGCAGCAGCTCAAGGCCGTCGTGGAGGAGGCCAAGGCAGTCGGACACATGTTCGCAGAGCCCTTCCTCACCATCGTCGAGGCCACGGACCCTTCGTCCATCTTTCTCTTTCCTGCCAGGGACAAGCAGCCATTTTACCACGACTCGGCCCTCCGGGGCGTCATCTTCATCGGGGATGCGAACCACGCAGTCAGTCCGTTTGCCGGAAATGGCGCCAACATGGCTCTGAAGGACGGGTTAGACCTGGCCGAGAATCTCTGCCGGTCCGCGTCGCTCGACCAGGCGGTGTCGGCTTATGACAAGTCGAGCGTCCCGCGGGCGCAGGCGACGCTCAAGACGTCGCATCAGCGAATCGATTTTGGCCATTATACCGGGGTCAAGGCCACACTATTCCGCATGGTGCTGGCCGCTGGGAAGTTCTTCATGTGGCTGACTGGGAAATGACGAAGTACTTATTGATAGACCAGGGGGCCTTGCAAGACTACACGTACGCAAGAGCGCGCTGTGCTTGGTCTCAGTCCTCGCGAGTTAAGGATGTTGAGCGTCCTCTAGCGAGCACACTCGCGATGGAACGTTTTGGAGAGCAGAAAATACCCACAATTCAATTGTACAATATAATACCCAAGGTATCTTTACTCCAACAGCAATCCATAGTCTCGGAAACAGAAACAATCCGCACAAGAGGGGCGCTCAGGAGGTGGCAGAGCCAAGAGTACGGCACTAGCCCCATGCAGAGTAGGTGTGTGGGCCGTAGCTGATGACCCACTTTTCTAATGGAAATGGACGCGAACGCGAGATCCAGGGTGGAGGCGCGACTTCTCATCTAATCGCGTCTCCCAAGGACACCCGTTCCCTTCCCGTCCCTTTTAAACCCGTTTCCGCCCATTGTCTATCATCGTCAATCGAAGCACAGCTACTCGTCCCCTTTCGTTTTGTTCTCGTTGCACCCTACTTATATACCGCAGCCTTCCTTCCTGTTTATCTTGTAAGCCCAATTGGCAACCACTTCCAAGGGTGATCAAGATGACGGGCAGATCCGCACCTACTGCCCGCACTCCGGCGAGGTCTGCCTCGAGTCAATCTGGGTCGACGGGCAAACAACGGAGCATCCTTGGCTTCTTCTCTAAGGCGGCCGGAGCTGGTGCTTCTGGAGTAATCCCTTCCCCCAGACCTGTGTCCTCGACACAGAAGAAGACCCTGTCCCAATGTCTCAAGGAAACCACAAAATCCAACTCCATGTCCACCGTCAAGAGGACTGTCAACATAACGCCCGTTCCGAGCAGCGATGCCATTGAGCCTTCCAGCTCCCAAGAGAATGCGGGATCAACGGCTGTCAAGGTACTCCACCAAAACCTGCCGTCACCTGTGACGCCTGCTGAGATCGTCGCCACACAGGCTGTGGGAGTCCCTGCACAACTAGCCAGCAGCCCTTCACGCAAGGTTGGTCGAGTCTTTAATTATCCCCATATCCCTTTCTACCAGCCTTCTGACTTCCGCGTTGCAGACCAAGAAGGCCGTGAACTACGCCGAGCCCGATGACGACGATGACGAAGACATGTTCGTTCCCCAGAAGGCAAAGCGCATTCAACCACGACGCTCTCGTACAGCGATAGAGGAGGACGACGAAGATGATTTCGAGCTGGAAAACCACGCGGAATCCGAAGATAACGATGGTACGGGGAAACTCTTGACGTCCCTATGAGTGATTGGAGGTGCTAAGATCGTGCTTGCAGATGAGATGGCCGATTTCGTCGTTTCCGACGATTCCGATAGTGCTCCGAAGTCTAAAAAGCGGAAGCGGCCTGCACCAAAGTCCTCCGCTCCACGAAAGCGGGCCGATGTCTCGTCGTCTCCCGCCGCCCCTGCGGATGAGGACGAGGACGAGGCCGAGGACGAGTCGATGGCGGACATGCCCCCGACCTCCACTGCTCAGCAGTGGAAGTATGACCCCGACAATGTTCAGCCGGCCAGCACACGATCGGCGATAGTTCGCGTCGCTGGGGACGTCTCGAAACCAAAGCCAAAACCAAAGGCACACACAAAGGAACCCGAAGACAGATACCCATGGCTGGCCAATCTCATGGACATGGACAAACGCCCGAAAGGTCATCCCGAGTTTGATCCAACGTCGATCTACATCCCTCCGGCTGCCTGGCATAAATTCTCCCCCTTCGAGAAGCAGTATTGGGAGATCAAGCAGAAGCTATGGGACACTGTCGTTTTCTTCAAGAAAGGCAAGTTTTACGAGCTGTACGAGAACGACGCCACGATCGGACACCAATTGTTCGACCTGAAACTTACCGACCGCGTCAACATGCGCATGGTTGGAGTCCCCGAGGGCTCGCTCGACATGTGGGTCAATCAATTCGTGGCCAAGGGCTTCAAGGTGGCTCGTGTCGACCAGATGGAGTCCGCTCTGGGCAAGGAAATGAGGGAGCGTGATGGCAAGGTTAAGAAGTCTGACAAGATCATCCGCCGCGAGCTGGCCTGCATCCTCACGGCCGGAACCCTCGTCGAAGCTAGCATGCTCCAGGACGACATGGCAACTTACTGCGCAGCTATCAAGGAGTCTGTCATTGACGACATGCCTGCGTTCGGCATTGCGTTTGTTGATGCATCAACCGGCCAGTTTTTTATCTCCGAGTTCCAGGACGACGCCGAGCTCACCAAGTTCGAGACCTTTGTTGCCCAGACAGGCCCTCGAGAGATCATTCTAGAGAAGTCGCAGCTCTCCACAAAGGCCCTCCGTATTCTCAAGAACAATACCGCACCCACGACCATCTGGAATCATCTAAAGCCAGGTTCTGAGTTCTGGGATGCCAATCTCACGCGGCGCGAGTTGGATTGCGGTTCTTATTTCTCCCCTGGGCAAGACGGTGACGAGCAGGTGTGGCCAGAGAAGCTCGCCCAGGCCAAAGACAAGGACCTTTTAATGTCCGCACTTGGCGCTCTCGTTTATTATCTGCGGGTTCTGAAGCTTGAGCAGACCTTGCTTTCGCAGGGCAACTTCGCGTGGTACAATCCCATCCACCGGAATGGCACGCTCATTCTTGACGGCCAGACGCTTATAAACCTGGAGATCTTCTCCAACACGGCCAATGGTGGCCCAGATGGCACTCTCTTCAATCTCCTCAACAGATGTGTCACCCCGTTCGGCAAGCGACTCTTCCGTCAATGGGTCTGCCACCCCCTCTGCAATATTCAGAAGATCAATGAGAGGCTCGATGCCGTGGACATGCTGAACTCGGACCGCAGTATCCGCGAGCAGTTCTCGTCTCAAATGACCAAGATGCCCGATCTTGAGAGACTCATCTCGCGGATCCACGCCCGTGTCTGCAAGCCCGAGGACTTTGTCCGCGTGCTCGAGGGCTTCGAGCAAATAGAGTACACCATGGGTCTGCTCAGCGCCTTCGGCGGCGGTAATGGTCTTGTCGACAGATTGATTGCCTCGATGCCCAATTTGAAGGGACCACTGGGCTACTGGGAGACGGCCTTCGACAGGAAAAAGGCCAGAGATGAGAAGTTGCTGATTCCGGAGCGTGGCATCGAGGAGGATTTCGACAACAGCCAAGAGACCATCAACCGAATCAAGCGCCATCTCCACTCGCTTCTTGAGAAACAAAAGGGCGCTCTGAAGTGCAAGACTGTCAAGTTCACCGACGTCGGCAAGGAGATATACCAGATCGAGGTCCCCAAGGCCGTCAAGGTGCCTGCGAACTGGCGCCAGATGTCGGCCACCGCTGCCGTCAAGCGCTACTACTTCAGGGAGCTCGAGGATCTTGTCCGAGAGCTCCAGGAGGCTGAGGAGACGCACTCCCAGATCGTCAAGGAGGTGGCCTCGAGGTTCTTCCAGCGTTTCGACACCGACTACGAGGTCTGGCTACAGGCGATCCGCATCACCGCTCAGCTAGACTGCCTCATCAGCCTGGCCAAGTCGTCCTCGGCCTTGGGCGAGCCCAGCTGCCGGCCCGTATTTGTCGATGACGAGCGAAGTGTAGTCAAATTCGAGGAGCTTCGCCACCCCTGCATGCTGAACACGGTCGCCGACTTCATCCCCAACGATGTCACGTTGGGTGGGGACGAAGCGAAGATTAATCTTTTGACGGGTGCTAACGCTGCTGGCAAGTCCACAATTCTCCGAATGGTAAGTTTGAACAGTCATTGTCATTGTCGGACACAAGTCAGCTAATGCGATTACAGTCTTGCACTGCGGTGATCATGGCACAGATCGGTTGCTACGTCCCAGCCGTCTCGGCTCGTTTGACGCCCATCGACCGAATCATGTCGCGACTCGGCGCCAACGATAACATCTTCGCCGCCCAGAGCACATTTTTCGTCGAACTGTGCGAGACCAAGAAGATCCTGTCGGAGGCTACTCCCCGCTCTCTCGTCATCCTGGACGAGCTTGGTCGAGGCACGTCTTCGTACGACGGCGTTGCTGTGGCTCAGGCTGTCCTGCACCACGTCGCGTCTCACATTGGGTGCGTCGGTTTCTTTGCGACTCATTACCACAGCCTCGCCACCGAGTTTGAGAACCACCCGGAAATCCGGGCCCGCCGGATGCAGATCCACGTGGATGAGTTGAATCGCAGGATCACGTTCCTGTACAAGCTGGAAGACGGCGTCGCGGAGGGGTCGTTCGGCATGCACTGCGCCGCCATGTGCGGCATCCCAGACAAGGTCATTGAGCGTGCCGAAGTGGCCGCGCGTGAGTGGGAACACACGAGCCGAATGAAGGAGAGCTTGGAGCTGGCGAAGACAGGCTGCTACATCCCGCTGGGTGTATTGAGTGACGTTGCCAGCATGCTGCGCGGCGGGTGTGGGAGCGAAGAAGTCGACGAGATTGGCGAGCGAGGCGTCGAGGTCTTGCTCAAGGCGATTGAGGCCCTGTAGCGCACCCTTTGTGTGATATATCCTCCTCGTTTCTTTTTCTGCCGTTCAGGAGTTTGTAATGTTGGTGGGAGAGTCGAAGCTGTCAAAGAAAGGCTGGGCGTTAGAATCGGAAATGGGCGCCATGTAAGTCTGGGCGGAAATTCATGGCTGTAAAGACTGCTATATACCTATAGATTGGTGGTGTTGTCGCACCTCCCGAGGTAATTGCTCGATAGCTTGCGCACGAATAGATGGGGTTGTACTCAGGTATTTAGTTACACCCCCACTGTACCTCCATCGTTCCTGTCAGTGAAAATGGTGGAAGCGTCATTGATTCTACTGGACTGGGGCTGTCTAGCTGTTTTTACTACACTGTCACGTGAAAGATCCCCATTAAAGAGCCCCACCAGTGACCTAAAAACTGGGGCGGAATCAGGGTAGTGATCAACCACTTGCCCGCACGAATGAACTCCCCTTCCTCCCTCCCTGTTGTCATCAATTTGACTGACAACAACGAAATGGCCGGAAACGAAACAACAAACTACAAGCAGGGCTATTCCAAGTCCACCCTCTCCAGCCACGCCTCCCGGACCGTCGAGTCGGATGCGGCATTCCTCCTCCCGCACATCAAGCCGTCCGACAAGATCCTCGACGTGGGGTGCGGGCCGGGCACGATCACGGGGGGGCTCGCCAGACACGCGCCCGAGGGCAGCGTCGTCGGCGTGGACCTCTCGCAGTCTGTCCTCGACGACGCAAGGCGGCACCTGGACGAGCTGAGGGGCGCCGCGGCGGCCGCGGCGGACGGTAACGGCGGCCTCGGGGAGGTGTCGTTCCAGGTGGCGGACGTGCTCGCGGGCCTCCCGTTTGCCGACGGCACCTTCGACGTGGTCTACTCGTCCCAGCTGTTCCCGCACCTGCCGCCGCCGGACGTGCCGCTGCGCGCCATGCGCGAGATGCGCAGGGTCCTGAGGCCCGGCGGCGTGCTAGCCTGCCGCGACGTCGCAGAGATCCACTGGTACCCGCGCCGGCTGGGGCTGGACCGCCTGCACGGCCGCCGCCTGCTGCGCGGCGTGGGGGCGCCCGACTTCCCCGGCCCCACGATGCCAGCCCTGCTCAGAGCTGCGGGGTTCGACGTCGATGGCGACGGTGGGGGCGGCGCAGAGGGGGGAGGGGCGCGGATCGGGGCCGGCACGACAGTGTACTCGGGCCCCGAGGGCAGGCGGTTCCTGGCGGAAGGCTTGCTGGGGAGGCTAGAGGAGGGAGACCCGTACCGGCGGAGCTGGGTCGAGGCAGGGATTTCGGAGTCGGAGGTCGAGGAGACGAGGGCGGCACTGAGGGAGTGGGTGGAGACAGAGGATGCGTGGTATGTCGCCGTCCAGAGCGAGATCCTCGCATGGAAGTGATGGGGGCAGGGTGCCTGTGGGATGATGCCTGCCTGCTTCAGCCGTTCCGATCAAGGAAACCGTCCTCATTGGAATTACCGAAATAGTGGGAGAGCAGGCTGGTGAATAGAAACGATAGGCCTGCCCCAGACAGGCAAAGGCGCCCAGGCGATCAGCAGTATCATGAATGCCTCGTCGCTCGAAAGGATGAGGTTGTCTGTCTATTTAGAACCATGTGGATGTAGCGAGGAAATACGGCATCCCAGAACGCTCTTTCCGTACTCCCCGTCCAGACAGAAAAGGCCAGGACCTGAGGCCACAAACATCAGAATATAGCGAGAACAGTATACAAGTATACATGGTCAGTCATAAGTGTCGTGCTTCGGCCGACGTCATCATAGTCGCAGTAGTAAACCGAGACTAACCCAAACGGGCCCCCGAGTCCCGAGTCGCAAGTCGGCAAAGAATCCCCAAGACAACCCAAGGTAGTAGAACCTACCTTCACCGGGCCCAACCCGGTACTGCGAGATATTTAGAAAATATCCCTGCCGGTGATCCAGGAGGGGGAAGAGATCGAGCCCCACCCCGGCCGGCAATGCTCCGGCTACAGATGTCCTACGTCTCCTCCCTGCCCAAAGAGCCCCTCCCCCCGAGGCTCGCCCAACAACAACCCGCCCCGCTGAAATATATCCTGCATGTTTGTTTGCCCCTCTAGACGTAGCCGCGAGAGTGCGAGTGCGAGCTCCTGTGGCTGCCGTGGCGGCTCCCGCTGCGGTGTCGGTGGTGGTGGCCGCTGCTGGAGCGGTGACGGCGCGTCTCGTGGCGGTACTCCTCCTTCTCGGAGCGGTCGCCGTGGAACCAGGCGAGGACGGCGGTGAAGGTGAAGAAGATGCAGTTCATGATGCCGAAGGCGAAGGAGGCCTTGAGCATGGCGCACGTCTTGTTGGCGCTGACGTGAAAGCCGTTGATGCTGGCGGACCCGAAGATGCCGAAGCTGACGTCCCACCTGTCGCCCGTGACGATGTGGGTGCAGTCGGCGCCCGAGATGAAGCGCAGGTAGTAGACGGCGGCGATGAAGGCGCCGAGGAAGCACAGGTCGATCAGTCCCACGAAGCGCGCGTTGGAGCTGCTGCGGTGGTAGCTAAAGAGGGTGAACAGCGCCCAGACGAGGCCCAGAACCGACACGATAAACATGATGAGGACGAAGTTCGGCGCCAAGACATTGTTGCTGGTGTAGCCGTGTACGAAGTAGCTCAGCATGCCCATGGTTGGTATCTGGAGATCGGAGAAAGACGTCAGTCAGCATCTCCTAACCTAGCAAGGTCGAGCAACTAGCCAGAGAGGACCCCGCAGGTGCGTGTTGCGCATCACATCACTTGTACGCAGAGGTAACAAGCTTACCAGGGTGATAATCTGCATGAAGCGCCAAAAGGCGAAAAAGATGGCGAACAGCATCTTGCCAGCGCCGAGGGCACTTTGTCGCTATAATGAGTCAAGCAAGAGTCCAGTCAGAGTCTTGAGAAGACGAATTTCCGTGCTCGCGGCGAGTGGCAGAGGATAGAAGCGGGTGGTGGGGAAGGAACGGCGCAGTCTGGATGGCCAGAGCTGAAGAAGGTCGCTCCAGGCGGGGCAATGTAATTTAGTACAGTACCTGTCGCCTATCGCCAATCGCCAGGCCGCATCGACAGGTAGTAGTACCATGGGCTGTAATGTATATATGTACATACCTTGGGTAAGGGAAAGCAGTACGGATTATTCCGTACGGATACAGTAGTTAAAGTTGGATCCGCAATCCAATTGTGACGTAGACGATCGGCACCGGCAGAGAAGCCGCTGTCTCGAAATACTGGAATGCGATGTTTTTAATGCAGAAAACAGCTTGACAATGGAAAAGCAAGGGGTTGGTTGGACGGGCCCGCACGTGGCAGACACAAGGCACCTAAATTCGGTGGCTGGGGAAAGTGGGCTTGGGTGCACGGCCCGTTCCCTTCGAATATCCGTTGCCTCGGGGACGGACCCAGGAAAGAAGTCTGTGTGGGTATGCCCAGCGCCCGCAACCTGCGAGCCCGCACAGTCTGTGAAAACGGACCCACCTGTGGACCGACACCGATTTTTGAAACGTGTGTCTTGCGCAGCTTGCGAAACTTTCACAGCCTACAAAGCTGCACAACCTGCAAGCCCCCGGGTCACATTCCCCACCAAGGGCAGTCAGTCTACCGAACCGGCGAGTCGTTAGCCGCACCGAACATCTGCTAAGATCGCTCATCTATCAGGCCGAGAACAGACCCATCTACCGGCCGGTGAACAACGACGCCCACATTGCAAGTCACCATGACGATGTGTCTTCGCAGAACCACGGTTTTGCCTCTTAACTCTCTACCAGCCCCTTTACTAACAACGTGCAATAGTAGCAACGAGTAATTACACGTCCCTGTGGCCGGCAATCGCACGCAGGAAGCCCAACCGATTGACATATTGATGACGGGCCCGTCCACCGTGTGCACATACATAAAGGGAGCTCGCGGAAGTGACGCCGTCTCCTCTAGGGAAGGTCAGGCTCAAGGCTCAACTAATTACCCCCACGTCTCAAGATGGACAGCTGTTTCTGCAAGCTACATTCTGAACGTAAACCCAGTCATCCGATCGCAAAGTATGCTCTGTCAGTCTGCTGTTGGATATCCTGCAATGTCTTGATGCTGCCCAGTCTCCTAGCTCCAACAGGTCATGCGGCAACTCTCAGGGTCTTCTTGGCCATTCTTGTCTTGTTTTCCGAGGCGAGCAACATTTCTAAAACCCTTCCTTAGGCATCAAGGTCCGGCACGTCAATAGCCCTCAATAATCACAGCCTCGCTGCTCCGCAGCGTTGCCGTTCCCTCGGCCGTCTCCACCTTTCTCTCCTTGCGCCTTTCCAGAATCAAAGCTCTGACCCGCCAGAGTCGCACCCGAAATGGAATCACTTCCAGGCCCCGAAAGACGTGTCACGTTGACACGTTTTACAAATGTGGCTGACACATCAACTGACTTTGAAGGCTTAACAGCGCTCGTAGAACTGGCCGGCAGGTAGGCAAGATTGAGAATGAAAACCTTTTCAGGTTTGGAATCGGCGGATGGTGCTTTAGAGTGGATACCATACAATGCGAGATCGGAGTCTTGTGTCGCTGCAGCCAAAGGTAGGATATAAGGGTCGGTAATATTGGAGAGCGCCTGGGCCATGAAGAGGAGTGAGAAGTACCTGATTATGCTGTCAGCCCCAATTTTCCACACTAGCCATATCAATGCCGGACTGGACACGGAACATTATAATGAAAAAAGGTCAAACTTACGTAGGATACACTCTAGCAGGAGTTCCTTTGTGCTCAACGGGCTGCCACATGCTATAAAAAAACGGCGTGCCCATGTGGAAGTAGACTCCGTTCATCCCCATGGTCGATCCATGCAACATATAATCGAGCTCTCATAATGCGGCTCCCAGCGTATTGCTCACGCCAGACGCGCCGTGGCATGAGACACTGCCTGTCTAGCCCATAACAAAAGGGACACCGGCGTCATGTGCAGCTTGTATCTCGGGTGTCCATTGCGCAAAAAACTCTACCAAGGCTGAATGGTTCATCAAATTGGGAAAAGAGACCAGTGCCGCTCGCTCCGCTGGGACGAAATTATTAGCAGAAGAAGCCACATAGAAATAGAAATCAGAGATGGAAACTACCATCGCAAAGAGAATATGGGTAAGTATGACCCGAATAAGCAACTGGATAATCCACCTTCTTGGCCATTCCTAGGCTGTTCAGCCCCACGAGCGAGAAATCACCCATCCATCTCAGCTCCTGAGCAAGGGCCAGATGACAAACCCCTTCTCCGTCTTTGGTGACAACTTGCTAAACCACTGTTCCTGTTGGTCCACGAAAGCTTTGACATTCCATACTCCCGGCCTTTGGACGTTGTAGAACTCAGGCTCGTTGCCCAGCTCGTAGGAAAGCAGACGGTTAGGATCCATATACTTCTCTGCCGCTTCGACCTCTGCGATCGGGATGGAGACGTCGTTGCCAGCGAAGTTCAGGCCGAAGATGATTTTTGACGAGACGAGACGTTCAAGTTCAGGACTTCGAACAGGTTGCGGTTGAAACTCACGGCGATTGCTTCGTCGTTCCCAATGGCGAAAGTATTATTGACGGTCTGAGGGCAAGATGCACAATACATTGCAGCATCCTGCGTATGGCCGCCGATGCGAAAGATTGGAGGAGATCTGATTATGTCTTGAACATTCTGAAGAAGTTGCAAAGAGAGTTCATTTAGTTTGTTAACGTCTCCAAGGTAGTCGGCAATGTAGCAGAATTTGATTGTGTAAGGACCTCCATGGTCAGAGAATAGTCAGACTGCAGGCGGCGGTCCAAGCTCTTGGAATTAGGTTCTACCAAGATTCCGACTCATCGGCGATAAAAATCCTGTCGCACACACAATTAAAGAAGGGCAAGCTGAAGTTTACGCTTACCACAAGACCTACCCTCCTGCCTGCATGCCTGCTACTATATTCTTTCTCTATGCAAGGCATTAGCCTATCCTCTTATAGTTCTTTACCTTCTATTTCCTTACAGAAGCATAGCTGAGAAAATGGTAGCAGAATGCTGAGAAAATGGTAGCAGGATGCAAAGAAAAGGGCAAGACCTTTATTCCCAAGACGCAGGAAAAACCCTTAGAACTAGCCTAATACTAGCGATTAACCTCTAAAAGGTTTGCAACCTAGGAATATAATAAAGTTAAGAGATAACATAGTAACCTAGACAAAGAAAGCAGCAAGCTTTAGAAACAACTATATAAAAGCTAACAGTCTTTTAACAAATTGCTGCCTTAAAGCAAACTATAGCAAGATATGCATCTACCTAAAAGATAGCAACTTATTTTAAAAGAAGAATACTAGGCTTTATAAAAACTTTGATATGCTAGCAAAGCATCTTTGTAACGGGTCGCAGGACCCAGGTTGGCAGCGAGACAGAGGCACGGGGGTGATCAGTCCGACTGACTTATACAAGGTAGCTAATTGGCACAGGTTCCGAGAGAGAAGGCAGTCGCGACAGTATCGCTAGTAAATCAGGTAGGAAACTGTCTCGAGTAGCTTCTCAGCCAGAACATATATTAAAGCCTGCCCTTGTAAACCTTCAGGCAGGTCCATCGCAGTCTTTAACTCAAGGCTGCCCAGCAGTCCCTACGCAAGCCCCCCGCAAAGACCCCGTAAGACCATCGACCAGGCCAGCTAGGCCTCCTAACCCCGCAGGGTAGGACCATACTAATTACAAAGCCTTCCAATTAAAGGCCACGCTCGCGCTAATCACTCGAAGCCACTTTATGTGGCAGACCAAGCCACCTCAGCCACCAGGCTTTCCCAAGCCCCGCACGTAGAGGCCAGGGCAATATTGACCCAGGCCTTTAAAGCGTAACAACTATCCTCCCTCCAAGAAGACATCCGCATCCCCAGCGCCCTCCACGCCCTACCCAATTACTCGCCAGTAGGTAGGCGCTTTCTGCCTAACTAGCTAGCGCCAAATCCTCATTAAAAAACCTTCCGCAACCTCTTTTTCAGTCAGGTAAGGAAAAAGAGTAACTGACTTGGCAAGAACCTCACTTCCAGACCCTTTTCGACCGTCTAATCTGCTTGCCCACCGTCAAGGCCTTGCAAGCCAGAGCCCAGGGGTCCAGTAAAGACCTCACAAAGTCCTTGCCACCACCATCGTTGCTATCGCCATCATTCCCAGCCTTCGTAAGCGCAAGCCTCTTCTTTCCGCAAGCCTTTTCATACACGCAGACTGCTTTCAAGGCATTTTCTAGATGCTCTAGCAGTTCCCAGATGTTATATTCTAACAGCTAATTTGCCTACTTGACAAGGTAGTGCTTTACGCTGTCAAATTTAGCATTGTCGCAGATTTCTTCAACCTCTTATTCTTCCTCAAGGTCGTCAAGGTCTAGAAAAGGTAGTAGACTCTTGCTAAAGCAAGGGCAGTAGTCTTCCAGTAGCTAGATTAGAAAGACATTGTAGAGGCAGCTGTATTTATCAGACAATGCAAGTCAGTATGCCTAACCACCTACCTATTCAATCACCTAGAAAAGCCCAATCTAACGCAGGCTAAGCTTTAGAGTCTTCAACTATAGGTTCTTGGTTAATAACTTGACTAAATCGTTAACCTTAAACTGCTTAGGCATGTAAGTATAGTCGTAATACTTAGCTATACGCTTAGCAGCCTGCGCCAACTTAACCTATAGGTTGTCCCTAATGTAACGAGTCGCAAGACTTAGGTTAGCAGCAGGACAGAGGCATAGGGGTAATTAGTCTGACTAACTTATACAAGGTAGCTAATTAGCATAAGTTCCAAAAGAGAAAGCAGTTGCGACAGTATCGCTAGTAAATTAGGTAGGAAACTGTCTTGAGTAGCTTCTTGGCTAGAACGTATATTAAAGCCTGCCCTTGTAAACCTTTAGGCAAGTCCATCACAGTCTTTAACTCAGGGCTGCCTAGCAGTCCCTACGCAAGCCTCCTGCAGAGACCTTGTAAAACCATCGACTAGGCCAGCTAGACCTTCTTACCCCGCAAGGTAAGACCATACTAATTACAAGGCCTTCCAATTAAAGGCTGCGCTTGCGCTAATCACTCAAAGCCACTTTATATAGCAAACCAAGCCACCTTAGCCACTAGGCTTTCCCAAGCCCCGCGCGTAAGGGCTAGGGCAATATTAACCTAGGCCTTCAAGGCGTAACAACTATCCTTCCTCTAAAAGAACGTCTACATCCTTAGCACCCTCTGCGCCTTACCTAATTACTTGCCAGTAGGTAGGCGCCTTCTGCCTAACTAGCTAGCGCCAAATCCTTGTTAAAAAACCTTCCGCAACCTCTTTTTTGGCTAGGTAAGGAAAAAAAGTAACTGACTTGGCAGAAACCTCACTTTCAAACCCTTTTTGACTGTCTAATCTACTTGCCCACCGTTAAGGCCTTGCAGGCTGAGACCTAAGAGACTGGTAAGGACTTTACAAAGTCCTTGCCACTACCATCGTTGCTATCACTATCGTTGCCAGCCTTTATAAGCGCAGGCCTCTTCTTTCCGCAAGCCCTTTTGTATGCGCAGACTGCTTTTAGAGCATTTTCTAAATGCTCTAGCAGTTCCTAGGTGTTATATTCTGACAGCTAATTTGCCTACTTGACAAGATAGTGCTTCACGCTGTCAAATTCAGCGTTGTTGCAGATTTCTTTGACTTCCTATTCTTTCTCAAGGTTGTCAAGGTCTAGGAAAGGTAATAGACCTACGCTAGGGCAAGGGCAATAGTCTTCCAGTAGCTAGATTAGAAAGACATTATAGAGATAGCTGTATTTATTAGACAATGCAAGTTGGTATGCCTAACTGTCTACCTATTCAATCACCTAGAAAAGCCTAATCTATCGCAGGCTAAGCTTTAGAGTCTTCAACTGTAGGTTCTTAGTTAATAACTTGACCAAATCGTTGACCTTAAACTGCTTAGGTGTGTGAGTATAGTTGTAATACTTAGCTATATGCTTAGCAGCCTGCGCCAACTTAACCTATAAGTTGTCCTTAAAAGCTTCCAACTTCTACAGTCAAGCTTAAACCCTAGGCATTGGCAGGCATTTCCTTAGACGCTTCCTGCCTAGTACAGCACTAGCAAATGCTAACAAAAGCATGCTGTTAGTAGTCTAATCAGTTAAGTAATTCCCTCCTAAAACCACACTGTCTGCAGCGTAAAACCTAACTTTGCAATTAAAGCTATATAACAGGTAATTTAGTAATTTTCCTATCACATAGCTCTAACTGTTATTGTAAGCAAACTGCGCTAGCAAAAAGAGGTTTACCCAATTTGCCTAGTTGTCTGCTATATAGGCTCTCAAGTAGTCTTCTACCACTTAATTAAAAGCCTCTAACTGCTTGTTAGTCTGCAGGTGGTAGGCTATAGAAAGCTGCCTTTTGATTAAGATTTGCATGCAAACTTTCTGCCAAAATTAAGCTGTAATCTAAGAGTCCTAGTCACTTACTACGCTTAAAAGCATACTGTACTGTAATTTGATATGCTTGAAAAATAGCTTTGCAAAGTCTACTACAAACATGTTACTACAAGTTAGTATAAGGCAGACTAACTTTGTAAAGCAGTCTACAATAGTAAAGATACTATTATACCACTTGCTAGTACTTTTCTTCTAAGACTCTAGAAGCCCTGTGATCCAATCTAACAATATATGCTAGAAGAGGCGCGTGTTATCCTGCAAAGTCAACGCTTGCAGCTTTCTATAAAGGCAGTGCCAGTGAATTGCCTTGCTTTGGCAAGGCTAGTAGCTACTAACATACCCTTAGACTTCTGCCCCAAGGCTCTTCCAATTAAAGTGCCTCTAGATTAGCTCTCTAGTTTAGTCTGCACTCTAGTAACCTGCCATAGGGCAGTCATGAAAGCGCTAGAAAAGCTCTTGCTACAGCAATTCTTGCGCTAGGATATAAATCTTACCCTAATAGTGCAATAGGAGGCTACTGTCTGCATAGTCAAGAGACTAAATAAAACCTTGCGCAGTCATGCCTCTTATATTAACCCTACTAGAGCAAGGACTTTCAAAAAAGCCTGCCTAAACCTTCTAGCAGTAAGAGTCAGCTTTCTAAGCCTCTATAACAAGTCTAATTAGTAACAAAGCCTTAGCTTCCTTGTCAAGTAATTCAAAACCCTAGGTTGCCTTAGCAGCTTGCTATCTAGTAATAACTTGCGTGTAGAGTTTGCATGCAACTACTTTGTTGCAATTTAGCAAAGGCAACGTCTTGCAAGCCTGCTTATAGCTAGTAGCAAAGTTACTAGTGCATAACAGTAATTCTTGACCTTGTAAACCTTAGTCTTTTTCCTTAGCCTTACTAGCAGTCTAGGCTATCTTGTCCTGCAAAAAGCAAACTCTAGCCTCTACTAGGTTAGGCCTAGAGAAAGCATAAGTTAGAGCTAGCCTACACCTATTTTAATCAGCAGCTGCCTAGAAGCCTAGCTGCACTTTAGCTGCCTAAAGGCCTAGCTATAGCTTAGCAGCTGCCTAGAAGCCTAGCTGCGCTTCTACTATACTAGTGGGTTCCACTAGCTTTGCGCATAGCAAGGGTAACAGCTAGGTAACTAGTGTATTGTCAATAGGGTAGTCTTTGCTAACATAGTCAAGTCTGCGTAAAGGCTTGTCTGCTAGGTTTAACATACCTTTCTAGTAGAAAATCTAGAAATTGTATGGCACTAGCTAAATTAACTAGCAAGCCTGACGCTTATTAAGTTAAGTCTAATCTATAAACTACTTAAGGTTCTTGTAGTCTAAGTAAACCTAGACTTCTATAGCGCTTTCAAAGTAGTGCTTCTAGTGCCAAAAGCTTATAACTATCGCTATTAGCTCCTTGTTATAGACTAGGTAGTTTACCTTAGCCCTAGAGAACTTCTAGAAGTAGTAGGCAATAAAATGCTAGCTGTTATCAAATTGCTAGGAAATTATCCTAGCCAATATGTAATTAAAAGCGTCAGTTTCTACATGCAGTAACTAGTTAGAGTTATAGTAACACAGTACTAGCTTTATAGTAAAAGCGTTAATCAAAGCCTAAAAAGCCTGCTGCTAAGGCTTTCCCTAGTCGTTACCAATTTAACCTAGCTTTTAGCTATTCTTCATACTCTTTAGTAGGTTATGTAGTAGCCAGGCTATGCATAAGAAGGCAAAAATAAACCTCTAGTAAAAGTTGCAAAAGCTAAGAAAAACCTAAATATCCCTGTAAGTCCTTAGAGAGTAGTTTAACTACTCATATACTACTTCTATGCAGCTAGAGTCTATTTAGAGACCCTTTGTATTGACAATAAAGCCAAGGAATTTAACCTCAGTCTAGAAAAAAAAGCACTTCTTTGCATTGCCAAACAATTCAAATTGGCATAGCCATTCACAGACTTAATCAAGGTGCTACTAGTAGTCTTCTTCTAACCAAGAGAAAATGAAGATATTGTTAAGATAAACAATGCAAAAGCTATCGACATAGCCTTGCAAAGCCTTATTAATATAGGCTTAAAAGGTTGCAGGCATGTTGGTAAGCCTAAAAGGCATTACACAGAATTCAAAATAGCTATAGCGCATGCAAAAAGCAGTCTTCCACTTATCGCCTTCCTAGATTCGTATTTAGTAGTAAGCCACTTGTAAGTCAATTTTCAAAAAAACCATAGCGCTATTCAAGCAGTCCAAAAGCTTACTAATTAGAAGCAGTAGGTAACGGTTTTTTACTATAATTTCGTTAAGTCTCTAGTAGTTAACACACAACTAGAAAGTCCCATCCTTCTTAAAGACAAAGAGTACAAAAGCCCTAGCAAGGCTAACAGACTCCTTAATAATACCCTTTTCTAAGGCGTTGTTGATAAAGTCCTCCAAGACTTGCAGTTCTGCAAGAAAGAGGTTAAATATACGCTAGAAGAGTAATGATTTACCAAGTATTATATCAATCGCGTAATTACTCTCTTTGTAAAAAGGCAGTAGCTTTGCCTAGCAACTGTCAAATACATCGCTATTGCAGTTAGCTAGGCGCCGCAGTAATTGTTAAAGGTCTAGAAGACTAGGGTTCTCTAAAAAGTTGTCCTTGTCGTCTTTAGCAACCAAGAGCCAGTATTGTGCCTAGACTTTAAAGACGCAGACCTTTACTTGCGTAAAGTCCTTTCAGGTAAATTCACTAATCTTTACCAGCTAGATTCGCAGGTAGCAAGAGTACTCTCATATAGCGTCGCCATTGTAAATATTAATCTTCAAGTCCTGCAAAATAAGCCAGCCCACTAAGACTAAAGCATCAAACAGATTGCAGTCAACTGCTATAAAAGGCCTAATTACTTCAACGCTACGCTTCTAGCAGTTAGTAAGTTTAAAGCATAGGTAATAGACTCTATAAGTCTTCACTACAGTCTTGCCAGCATCTTCAATTTCCAGTATTAAGTAGTCATGCTTGCATTGCTAGCAAAGCTTCAAGCCTATTAGTCTAACATAGTCAAAAGCTACTAGGTCTAACTCAGCGTAAGTGTCTAGGCTAATCAAAACCTTCTTAGCCTTGCCATTAATAGCCACTTTTCCCTAGGTATTGACTGCCTTAACTGCTTCTAGATAGTCAGTAAAGCTTGCATTAAGAACTATGCAGCTCTCTAATCGTTTTTTCAGCGCTTAGCGACATGCCTGTTAGAATCAGACATAGCATAGTCAACGTTAGTATCATCGTCAAGCTTTGTAACCTTCCTAGTAGTAGCCAGTTAAGCCCTAGCCTTGTAAGCAGCACCTGCAAGCGCTGTCAAAAGGGTTGTCATAGTAGTATTAGCAAGTAGGTTTGGGTTATACTAACCTTAGCAGTCTTTTAAGATATGCCCTGCCTTACCACATTTAAAGCAAAAGCGCTAGTCTTTGCAGCATTGCTTCTTAGCGTTAGTCATCTTGCTAGAAGGTTGTGACTAGAAGCTCTAACTGCAGTTGCCATAGTCATTACAGTTACCACTGCAGTTATTGTTAGCTAGGCATTTGTTGCAGTCCTTGCCATAAGACTAGTTATTGCCTATAAAGTCCTAGTTAAGTTAAGGCTTGTTAGTATTATAAGTCTTCCAAACCTCTTAGGCATTGTTAAGCAGCTAATTAGTAGCAACGCTAACACAGTCAATTTGTACAAGGCTATCACGCAGCTAGCTAGTAAATTAGTGTAAGAGAAGGTTATAGCTAATTGTCTAGCTAGCTTTAAAGGCTAGAGACTCTAGTTAGGTATAAAAGTCAACTAGGCTTTTACTATCTTTCTACTAGGCTTCAAACCACTTCCAAAGGTTGTCTTGACAGTTAGCTTGCATATAAAAGTGGTTTTGTTAAACCTAGCAGACAAATTTACGCTAGTAGCAGCATATATATAAGTAGGCATCAATTGCTATATGCCAACAGTTCTTTATAGTCTAGTCAAAGTAACTAGTAGCAAAGGCAACCTATATATTAGCAGTCTAGTACTAGTTAAAGTCTGCAATAAAAGCAGTCTCAAGGTTGTTAAACTAGGCATAGTAGTTGGCAAAACCCTTATTAGCCTTTAGTATAGTAATCTTGTCAATATAGGTGCCTTTTAAGCCAAGGTAGGCTTCAAAGTAATTGTCAGGCTTGCTGTCTTTGTCAAGAGACAGCTAGTAAAGTCTTAGGTAAGACTCTTAACTAGAAGCCTAGCAAGACCTTTAATCAAACTCCTAGCAGGCTCTTTAAGCCAGATTTGCAGCTATATTCTTAGGCTAGAAAGTAGCTTGTTGACTCTCTTAGACTATACTTAAGCCTAGCGTACTAGTAGGTTGCAACAACTTGTTATTAGTCTCTAATCCAAGGCTAGTAAATTGCCATGCTTTATTGCAAAGCTTTACTGCCTTGACAAAGGCAACTAGCTAGTTACCTAGAATATAGGCGCTGTTTATGTAGTATTAGATCTGCCTATGCAAGTAAAAGTAGACATAGTTGATATTGTAAGCTAGGTAACTCTTTAGGTTTATAGCAGTAGAAGCCACTTGTCTAGCTAGTAAGGCAGTGGCAAAGGAGTCTACCGCAAGGCTAGCAGCAAGGTCAACGCTAGGTTAATCAAGCACGCCAGCGTTATTGTTATTCAACATCGTGGAATTCGGTAGGGTTAGTGTATTGAATCAAAGGCAAAAGCATGCCGTATAGCAAGCTTGTTAAAAGAGGCTTCAAAGTTGTAACAAGTTGCAAAACCTAAGTTAGCAGCAAGACAAAGGCATAGGAGTAATCAGTCTAACTAACTTATACAAGGTAGCTAATTAGCATAGGTTTCAAGAGAAAAGGCAGTCACAACAGTATTGCTAGTAAATTAGGTAGGAAACTGTCTTGAGTAGCTTTTTAGCCAAAACATATATTAAAGCCTGCCCTTGTAAACCTTTAGGCAAGTCTATTGCAGTCTTTAACTCAAGGCTGCCTGGCAGTCCCTACGCAAGCCCCTCGCAAAGACCTTGTAAAACCGTCAACCAGGCCAACTAGGCCTTCCTACCCCGCAGGGTAGGACTGTACTAATTACAAGGCCTTCCAATTGAAAGCCACGCTCGCGCTAATCACTCAAAGCCACTTTATGTGGCAAACCAAGCCACCTCAGCCACCAGGCTTTCCCAAGCCCCGCGCGTGAAGGCTAGGGCAATATTAACCCAAGCCTTTAAGGCGTAACAATCTTGACTTTTAATAATAAACTTTAAGCAAGCATTGATTAAAGCCTTGACAGTAAAAAGTTGCAATTTAAGCTACAACAATAAACTACTACAATATAATATAGTATTACTACATAAAGAAATAACCTTTGCTAAAATCTTTAACTAGCTTGTAAAAGTTAAAAAGGCAAATAACATCTAACTTAGCATTTCTAACTTTTAGCTTATCTACTAGACATAAAAGCTTATAAACTACATAATATAGTCAAAATAGCAATTGCATGCTGTGATGCGTGAGGCTTGGTGAGGTAGAAAGGATGGTTTCTACTAGCTGTAAATAGATAGTAAGGGCAGGGCTTAAAGTAGCCCCAGTAGCCTATAACCTAGCCTATACGCTAGCGCAGGTTAGTCAAAGCCTACTATAAAGATTACTTGGTAATCTAACTTCAAACCTATATATTAAGGCAACCACAATAGTGATGACTAAGCGGTTTGCTAATTAAGTATCACATATGACTTATTTATAAGCCTACAAAGTAGTTAAGTCACGTGATTAATGCTTACCTTATAATTGGCATTTGAAGTCCAAAGGACTTTCCT
>NW_026848151.1:0-39545 GCF_030411735.1 Phialemonium atrogriseum
TCCGCGGGTGTTTCAGTGGGGGCACCTACAGAGGTGGGTTCCCAAACTTCCGGCCCCCCCTAAAAGCACCTTCTTTACGGTACGGTTATAGTGTTTCGCCCCCCCCCCCCCCCCCCCGGGTGAACGCTTAGTGCATTCAGACGGCCATGGGACCCGGGGAGAGACTCTCCTCGTCTATTGCGGACAGCTCCGGTCAACCGTCATCAGACTGCCTCGCATCTAACCTACTCTGGGTTGCCAGACTGTAATGGAGAGATACAGCCTGGTCAACTTCCGCCAGCGTGCCTGCCGAGACATATGCCTGTTTACTTCCGTTAGGGCCGTGCTTGTGACAGTCTGCAATGCGACCTAGATCTAACTTGACACGTTAGACGAGGTAGGAGCATCAGCCTCTAATTAGGGCTCTCAGAGGCTCAAACTGGAATAGTATCAACCACAGATGGCGTAGATGGCCGGGTTTGATGGGATGGTGGGATGACAGTGACCACCGACAAGGAGGGCCGATGTCTCCCTGCCACGCCCTCTGCCCGCCTAAGGAATGCTGGTTGTCGATTTAATCACAAGCGCTATGATGGCTTCCCCTTTTTCGTGCGGCAAACGTAACATTTTCTGCTTTCTGCCGGAGAGCTGGTCAACCATGACGCACATGGGGACACTGTTCAGGGGTGTCTCTTCTAGGGGTCTCCTTCTCGTGGGATGGCCAGCTTTCCCACCTCTGTGGCGCCTCTCGACCGGATCTCTGTCCCGACGCCAAACCCAGGACTAGCCATGATCTGCGCAACGCTGCCCGCCGTGCCTGCTGCAGGTCCCCCCCGGGCTTGCCAAAACCGTCTCCGGGGCCCTGGTCTGAGGTCCCGCGTCGTTACGTACTCGGGCTGTGCTATGTTGCAGTCGATGTGCTGGTTCAAGTTTAGCTTGGTGGCTGTTGAAAAAAGTTTTTTTTTTGAAGCGCCCTGGGGAGCCGAAAGTGCGTCTAGACAAAGCGTTGGCTAGGCTGTTCCTGAACAGGGGGCGTCACAATTGGGAGATACCTATTTTCAAGGGTCCAAAGGTCGTTGTTGAGATTTTATTAGGATACACCAATTCCTATTGGCCACTTCGCGGACTCGGAATGAATGCGGCGTGATATCGAGTTGTAGAATCTCGTTATTCACGACCCTTTCTAATCGGCCGTGTTCTCTAATATCAGAAGCCGGCTATCGCGTTGGCCCATAAAAACGGAATGTGCATAACTCAATTGACAAGTAGAAATGCCCTCCCATCGTCGTCAACACAAGCCAAACCCTTGGCTATGTGCGGAAGTTGTACAATATAAAGAACAAGAAGATGAAGGGAAAAGTTGGGGGTATCACGAGATGCTCGCTCTAACGTCGGAGCCGTCCTAGCATGTACAGCGGCGGGGACAGGAAAATGAATAAAAAATGGAAAATAAACCCAAACGTCGAACCGCCCCTAGGGAGGATTCTCGACGCAGAGCCGACAGCGACAACACCGGTTCAAGGGTTCAGGGGGTTGGCGGCGGTATCAATCGCTAAGGTCGATGCTCTCCAACCACGCCCTGACTGCTCCCCGCAAGGCACTTTCTTTCTCCCGGCCGGTTGTGCTCCCGTTGCACTGGCCCAACTGTTCGCGGTCCCGCACCTCAGCGGCCTCCCGCACGATCTCCTCGAGCGCAGAGAGTATGACCGTCTTGCATTGTGCCCTCGGGACCTCCTGCGAGGCCGACAGGGCGGCGGGTGCTGGGCGAGCCTCGTCCGACTGCGTCGACTCGCTGTTGCTCCTCTCCCGTATCTTGCTCGCCGACCTCGACGAGGCCGCCGAGCTGCCCTTGCTCGTGTCGGCGCTGAAGGCAATTACCCTCTCGACGGCTTCGATGAGGACTTCGTCCAGCGTGACGATGCGCTCCTCTATGAACTCGTCTTCCGGGGGCAACTCGTATGTCGACGTGGCTGGAGTTTGCAGTGCCGAGTTGTACGTGTTGACGGAGCTCGATAGCGGCGGTGTCCCGCGGTCAATCATTGGCTTCGGCTTGACCAGGCGGCGGTAACGGATGCGGGTGATGGTGAATGTAGTTGTATCAGCGATGATGGCCGTGCTGATATCCATCCATCGCTCCACACTTGAATCACCTAGTATCGGCTGCACTACTATAAACGGAGACGGCTCGGCCCGCAGGGAAGCCTTGACCTGCTCAAGGAGGTCGTCCTGAGCGGGGACCGCCTGGAGCACAAAGTCGGGATGGTAGTGCTGAAGCCAACCAGCCACGTTGAGAGGCTCATCTCCGTCCGTCGACAAACGGCTCGACTGTTCAAAGGCATCTAGAACGGACCCCATGCCTGGCGTAGACAGGAACCCGCTGCTTGATGGAGAACTTACAGCCGTCTCGAAGGATGTCAGATAGTCGGGGAAGGGAACATCAACATCGATAATTCCGTCATCGAGGTTGATCGAGGTCTTCACTGGAGATTCGAAGGCTCCCGATGGGTCGGGAACCCGCTCTGTCTTTGAGGGGGCCACTGGCTCATCCAGCGTGGTTTGAAGATCCACGGTAACTTTGCGAGGCGTTAATGGGGTCTTCAGCCCTGCTGAGGGAGAACTAGAAGCGTCCCCCATCTGTTCGTCAATGGCGCTTCGGGCCATCCGTGCTTCAGATACCATTCCGGACGGCGGCTCTGCCCTCGGCGGGGACTTCTTAATCGGCGAACTAGGCTCATTGCTACGAGCCCCGGGCGTGCTTCGTGCGTCCATGGCGGTGCTTCCGGACTCGCGGCGCCTCGCGCTCCACAGGCCGCTGATCACGCTGCCCCATCGCGAGCTTTGCCTCGAGTCGCTGCTAGCTAGACTGTCCTGCCCTGCGCTATCGTCTCTCGCCAGGCGCTTGAGATCATCTGTAGCCATGCTGCCGCTGCTCCCTGGGCGACGGTGGCGGAAGGCTTCGGACCGGTGAGCGGTCGAGAAGTGCGGTATGCTCGTCTCCGCCGTGATTGCCGCAGCCGCGAAGGCGCTGCTCTTCCTGTTGGCAGGGTCGCTGCCCGGGATGGGCAAATTAGTTGTCCTGATGGACGACGCATCGGACGATCTCCTCTCGTGGCGCCCTTCCATACTGAGGTGTGCCAGGGTTGGTGGGACACCTCCTGCCCGAGCCTGGCCCTGCAGACTGACGTTGCGGGAGTGAGATACCCGCCGTGGCCCTGTGCGGCGGTTGATCTTCCGCCGAAGCGACTCCTCCTTAAGAATGGGCACCACATAGGAAGGCGGAGACTGTGACAAAGTACCGAACGAGGCAGCCGTGCTTGGCCGATGTGCCCGCACATTCGGGACATGTTGGTTCGCTGGCAGGAAAGCCGACAGCAGGAAGACAAGTCGCCTGGCGGCCATCTTGTCGCGAGCCACAATCACGGTTCGCGCCGGTAAGGACGCATCCTCATCTGCCCTTGCCTTTTGCTGGAGGAAGTGCCGCCTGCGATACGATGGCGGAGCCAGAGCCTGGAGCCAATCGGTATGGGTAGCAAGGAATCCCGTCAGAATATTGAAGAAGAAGAAACCCTGCTCTCTTCCGCCAGCCCACTTTGCAATCCACCGAGCCTCCTCGCGCCAGATCCCCCATCGATTTTGACCCGTGACGGCTCGGGTTGCTCGAAGTCCAGCGACAATTCGCGTTCTGGCAAGATCGACCTCGGCGCCAATACATCGGTTCTCCATCAGGCAGTTCGGGAGCAAATTAAGATGCTTCGCGTTCGTCTTGGGAAGCTTGACCGAGGTTCCATCCTCACTTTTCGTGCCCGATAGGGAAGTTGTGCGAGAAAGCTGGTTCGTTGGCTGGGCGACGGGGGATGGGAAAGGGTCGGCGGATGCCAGATCGATATGTCTGAGCATGGTGAAAAGAGTAATCGCAAGGACGGACTGTAGATGAGTCAGTGTCCGCATGATGATGTCCCAATGCTGAGTGATGGCATCCATGCGGTCCTCCATGTCGGTGCTGAATGTCGAATCGAAGGAATCAAAGCCAAATCCTCCGGCCTGGCCGGCCATTGACCAGCCGGAGCGCCGGGCAGAGTTGAACGAGGAGGGGAACGAGTCTTGTTCCGTGTAGGAGCCGGGCCCCCGGAACCCCGATCTCGGCACGGTCGCAGAAGCTATCGGAGCGGAACACCGGGGAAGGTTGATGATCAGGGCGACCGCATACATTGGCGTCCTCTTCTGCTTTGGCTGAGCCTTCTTCTTCTTGGTCTTGCTATCTTCCCCAGTCATGGGGAAGAGGTAGCCAGCGTTGTCGTCCGAAAACCGGTTCTGTGGGGTACTGGCGGCGTCTTCATCCGTCGGCAGGTTTACTGGAAACAACCTCGTTATGAGGACTTTCTTCCGCTCCTGAAGACGCGGCGCTGAGCTTGGCGTAGGTGGCGCGTTGAACGGCGGTACGTGTTCGGAGGAGAAGGATTGGGACAGCCGACTTGATCTCAAATTGGACCGACCAACAGAACCCCTGCCGTCACGAATGATGGAGGCCGAAGACTCGCTGGGCCGCTGTTCCGACGGCACAACATGGACCTTGGTCGAGGTGCCCTTGTAAGCCATGAGCTCCGAGTTGCCGAAGATGCAGCTGGAAAAGGTCGTCAGTTCCTCCCGGTACTCCCTCCAGGCCCGCTGGGACTCGTTTTCGATGAGTGACTGGTTGCGACTGTGGACAGAAGGCCTCCGGTCAAAAGCGCCTTGCCGCAGCTGTGGGCTGCCCGGTTGCACGACCACGGGCCGCTGCCCTTGAGTGAGGCTCGGCTTGCGCGGCGACGTCGGGGTCCGACGGGGTTCCTGGAAAGTGAAGTGTGATGTCCCCGCCATTGTGAAAGGGCGGTCGCCCGAGGACGCTGGAACGGGGGGAGGAGGTTGGCTGTCATACAGCAGAGAAGCAGTGACAGAGCTGAGGGCATCTTGCATGATGATCACGCGGACATCGCGCGCCTCGAGCTCCAGATCGCCGGTATAGTCAAAGGCGGTGGAGGAAAGGGGCGGAAGAGGCGAGGCGCTTGAAAGAGGATACACTTGGTCATGTCTGTGCTGATAGAGGGCCTGGGCATCGGGGAATAGCAAGTTCCGAGTGTGGATGTCTTCCTGGACAGATTCCAAAGATGAGACTGGCTTCTGGGAGGGTTGCGCCGTGGCCGAGGCCCCAGCCCCGGCGCCGGTCCCGAGGTTAAAGAGCTTCCCCAGCATCCTTTTAGGATGCCACGACTCTCAGCAGCGAGGCGGGACGGACACAGAGACGCAGACAGCTCCGAAGTTGTCAGCGGGCACAGCGGTGATGTTCAGCATTGTCCGACGAAGCGGTGACGCGGGGATATTGGATCGCCATGTGGGATGTATGTTTTGTTGGGGGCGAGGGCAGCGTGGGTGACAAGTAATAGAGCCGGTCAGTCAAGGGATGACACCGAGTGTGTGCTTGGTGAGTGAGGAGCCAGTCAAATCGGCCTATGCCGATGTAGACGTGCCAGGGTTGTTTAAGTGGCGCGAATCACAAGCCGAAAGCGGGTGGTCGACCGAGTGAATAGGGTAGAGAGAGTGAGGAGAGAGTGAGAGGAGTTATTTGAAGGCAGGGAAGGGGCTAAGAAGGCGAAAATGATAGCGAGTCTATTTGCAGCTGGGTGCAGCTGAGGGCCTCATCAAGGTTGGGAGAGGTCAAGGGCTGGACGGCGGCCTGACGGGAGGGCGTCGCATAATAAGCTGGGCCAGAAAGTCGCCCCAGACAGCTGCCCCGGGAAATTGGTCGAAACTGACTGGTTGGGCCGTCCGAGTTCTGTGCCGTACGAAGTATTATATCGGGCCAGAAGATGGCCACCTGAGTTGGCGGTTCCACCAACAGGAAATTCTGGATGTCTGAGAGCGACCCTATACGTTGTCTTATCGAGCAGGCATGTCGAGGAGACTGGGAGACAAGAAGACAGGGAAACTAGGAGACTGGGAGACTGGGGGACTGGGAGACAAGAAGACGACGACACTGGGGAGATGCCGCGCTCGCCCGTTCCGCACCTTGCAAGGCCCGAGAAAGGTATTGACGGAGCAAACAGGTAGCTCACGGGACCAGGAACTGGGATTAATAACAAGATTGGAATGGCGGTGACGGGCGAAAACGCGGTCGAGCAAGGATCCTGGACAGTGGGAATTCAGATGCAAATGGTTGGACGAAAAGAACGGTGAAGGCCCATCCTAGCATGGAGTGTTCCAGACTACGAATGAGAATAAGGAACCACGAACGGGGAACATTACCAAGGTAGCAGTAGCATCTCTGGTGCGCATTACATGCATGACTGTTTGCCGGCAACTCAAAAATGGCTACCGAAACGTTTAAACTCATGCTGACGTCTGGGAATTCTACGAAGAGGCAAACACAACCAGCACATAGTGCGGCTGATTTGGCTTTGCAAGTCTGGCCGCACCCAAGTCCACACAACCTCGAGTTGGCGCATGCTAATAATGGAATAAGAGCTGGCTGGCAGTGGGACGTTTCTCCTGGTAGACCAGCACAGTGCGCGCCAAAAGCCGCAGCAGTGTGTACCAGCAGTCTTGCTGTTGGTCACCACAGTTAGATAGGTGTGTATAACTTCAACGTTGCTCCACACCCCACGATTCCTAGTTCCAGTTCCTCGGTCGTTTCCTCCGAAGTGGTTCAGAGTTTGAGGCGTTCCCGGTTTACTTATACCAGGTTCGTTCTGGGGAACAATGCGTTGAGCCAAAATGTAGTGTAGGTGGGTGTAGCGTGCAAGTACGTGCACTTTGCATTTTGCAGCAGCCATGCGCCCTCATCCGACTGCCGCTACAATCTACATTGGCTTCCCGTTACATACAATTAATTCTCAAGCGATATCGTTAGGTTGCATGCAACGGGACCGCATTTTACCCACCGGCAAGGATGTGGAATGACGTTGATCCACTATATGGGGTACTTCCAGCCGGTACCGGACCACAACCTGACTCGATCTCTGGAGGTCAGCAGAGTTTCGGGCAGGGTTAGGGTTGGACCCAAATCGCTCCTCCCCACATCCGCAAGATCAAGGCTGCATCTTACACGTGTTTGCGACCTGTCACAACTTTGCTCCCTTGTACAAGCTAGAAAGAGTGCTACACTCGGCCAATCATGAAATCTCGCCAGACGAAGGTTGACCACAAAAGGAAAACTTCTAGGTCTTGCGTCATCAGCTAACCCCCATCTTAGCGCCTGCTCCTTGCTTTTCTGACCAAACATCGTATGCATCAGCCAAACAGAGTGCAGGCCTGGCTGAACCTCGAGGTTCGCTTGCCTGACCCCCACACACTTTAAACTACAGCGCGAGGGTGTTCCCTTCACAGATCCAACCCCGTGGACCCGGGACCATCTCCGGATCGCATTCAACAACACTACGTCCCGACCAACCTTGTAGACGGACGCGTCCAGTAGTCCAGCCAGGAAAGGGAACCCTAGCCGTGGGTATTGATAACGCCATCGGCAACTCTCCACAGTTATTTATCTTCATGCCGCCGGAAGCGAAATGCATTCACCGAGACTAACCCATCAGCCGACTTTATGTGCCTGGTCGGACCGGACCGCGCTGGACACATGCACTAGACAGGCCAGAACAGGAGTCTGAAGGAGTCACTGGCACACTTGGCATCTGAACTCTGATGGCACGAATAAGTTCCTAGTTGCTCTAATGAAGGGTGTTTGGAGAAATCACACTTGACAACCATGTGCCTTGCTAGCCTCTTCACCCCCATCCAATCTAAGCCGGACAATAGCGGGACAGATATAGCCTTCCTACATCTGTACAGACACCGTCTTGCAGCACATGAGATTGTCGCACAAGCCCTTTCCACAAAGAATCTGGCAGGCTACGCCAGCATCCATCCGACGTCTCCGGATGGACGATGTAGTCGAGGCGGAAGCGCTGACCGTCTCGGACGGGGCCGAGGCCGGGGCGACCAGCTCTGGCTGGATGGTCGCTGAGTGGATTCCGTAGGCATGAAGACATTCACTAACTGTCTTTGCCTTCTCCATGAAGTCGGAGACGCTCTGCTCCGAAACCACTACATGTGCCGACGCGATGGCCTTCTTCTGGTCGAGCCGCCACACATGGAGCTCGTGGACTGATTCAATACCGGGGATCTAGAAAACGCATGTTAGTGGTTCCTCGGGTTGCACGGCCGCGCAGAAACCTGTCTGGGGCTGGCCAGGGATAGATAGACCTGCCTTCTCGAGGTCATGCTTGACATCCGCCAAGTCCACCCCACGCGGGGCGCTCTGAAGAAGAATGGCACCGCTGTGCTTGACCAACGGCAGGGCCGAGAGGAGGATCATGAATGCGATGCCCATGCTGACTCCAGGGTCCGCATAGTAGCGACCTTCGTAGTCCGCGAACCAGATAACGAGCGCGGCGATGATGACCCCCAAGTTGTTGAGTGCGTCACCTATCACGTGGATGAGGACACCCATCATGCCGAGATCCCTTCCGGGGGACTTCAGGTTGGCAATGTTGTGTCGATGCTCGGCGTGGGGGTGAAGAGGCTGCAGAAGATGCGTTAGCCTGGTTCTGGAAACCGAATGTGGATAAACCCACCGTCATGGCATGATCTGCCGAGGATCCGTGGCCATGGGCCTCGACTGACGAGTGCTCGTGGCTATGGCCGTGGCCATGGTCGTGATCATGACTGTGCTCTACAAGCCAACTGATATTAGTCGAAGCCCGCACGTGCAGGGCCTGACACCCACCCAGATGGGCAGGAGCAAGGAGGGGCAGCTATACCATGCAAGAAGGTGGCACTGATAATGTTCAGGGTGAGGCCAATGCATCCCATGATCAGCACCAGCTTTGGCTGCTCGACCCGCTCGAGAGATACGAATCTCTCGATTGACTGGAGGAATATGCTAATTCCCAGGGCGAGCAAGAAGACGCCATTGAAGAAGGCCCCCAACAGCTGGGCTCTCTGCCATCCGAAGGACAGGTCTTGGGGCGACTCGCTACGCTCCGAGATCTGGCAGGGTGTTAACAACCTAGGCTAAGGTGGAGCAGCTGGGCAGGCAGATTGGTGGTATGACATACGATGAGAGCTGTCAATGCTACAATGAAGCCGACCAGGTCATTCATCTAGTGGAATTGTTAGCCTGAGCTTGCTCTTGTAGACAGGCGCAAAGAGGGATGAAATGAAGTTATTTACATAATGAAACGCATCGGCAACAAGAGCCAACGACCTGGTGTAGAAGCCGACTATATGGTAGGGTCAAAATTTAGCCAATACTCATTCATGGAAGTCCTGGATAGAGAGTGTTGAACATACCGGCGATCTCGGCGATGAAGAAGACAAATGAGATGGATATGGTGGCTATCAGCCGCTGCTTCTTTGAGAAGGTGAACTTCATCATGCGGCTGCTCCTTGGAGGTCAGTGTAGGTAGATAAGATAGGTACCTAGATAAGATAGGTGGATACTCTGTAGGTTATGGCATAAAGCTGAAAGAATGTGGTCGCATACACTTTGTTCGTGCAAGTCTTTAAAGTCGAATGAGAAGGCCTAATCCGCTGTGCAGTGGCGTTGTTATGTACCGACGGGTTCCCGACCACGGAGAATATTTTAAGGCAATGAAAACGCTTGAAACATAGAAAGATAGGATGCCAAGAGATATACTGCACGGAGATGTCGGGTGGGACTGCATGGCTGGGCGCAAATACGAACGGCCGAAACTGACGATGAGACGACGAGTAACTGAACCAAAACTCCCTGTGATCCTCGACCCATCACAATGGTCTCGGCCGGCTGTGTGGTTACACGGTACGCCGTTATAAACAACAACAGGTGGAGACTGGGTACCAGCACAAAGCCCAAAACCGCACCTTGCAGAATCGGGTGCTTCTATTTTCGGCCTTTCTTTCTTTTGTTTCACGTTGACGAAAGATTTACCGAGATCTACGATTATGGATCCAATAAAATCGAAATCTCAAGATGCTCGAGGCAATCAACAGAGCTTCGCTGTAACACGGGAGTGACACTTTGGGGAGGACAAGGTCCAAGCTCCCGCAGGGAAGGGGGCGACACCCGAATCCGGCCGGCAGGCGGTGAATAGCAGGTGCCACTCTGGACCAAGTATTCTGCCACTGAGGTGGACATCAATCAGCACGCAACTCAAGAGGAGGACTCACCATGAATTGACAGCAGAGCTGACGATGCACACGTCACGGTTGATGAAGGCAATTGCAGATCTGACAATCCTTCCATGTTGGCGCCCTCGATTCCATGTCGCGCAATGCCTCAACACCATCTCCCGGCCCGCGGAAGGCACCGCATTGGTCGTCCCACCTTCGCCAGCTGAGCAGATCGAGCTTGGATAGATCGTCAGATCAACCCCCTCAATCGCCCGACACCGTGTCGAGCCAGTCCACAATACGCGACCTGTCCTCTTCAAGAAGGGCTCGTATGGATCGAAGATGCACCGTCACGATCAACGACTCTTTCGCCCGCGATGAGGTCCTCCTCAACCTTGACCTGTTGGGGGCCGATATCAAGCCGGGCGGGATGATGGCCATTGATGTTTTGAAAGCAGAAACCGACAAGGTGTCACAGAACATGCTAGGGAAACAACATATTCAGGATCGAGGGAAGGATGCCTCCCCGGCAAGCAACTCGAAGCCTGTTGATGCCCAGAGGCGCTACATTTTCGTGGTAAAGGACATGACAAAGGATCTCAAGGCTCGATATCCGACTGCCGAGGTGTACGTTGCGAAGCATATCGCCGACGTGTTTGGCATGAAGAAAGGTTCACAAGTTCTCCTAACTCCGGTACGACCGACTCGGACCCCATGCGCCTCTGATGCCGTATAACTCACATCGCGCTTTAGATAGATGCCGACAACCCCGCAGTAGAGGCCTCTCATGTGGAGTTGTCCTTCAAGGATCAGTATCTGTCAAGATCTGACATGTGGAGGATGGCTGTCATGGAGCTGTCTGAACGGACAGTGTATAAAGGCCAAATGGTGCTCTTCCTCGGGAGTGTGAAAGCCCAAGTTACCACCGTCTTCGTCGAAGGCCGGAAGGTCCAGTCGGCCTTCTTCGGCCGAAACACGCGGCCCATCTTCCGGAGCGAGTCTGCCCGATACGTAATCTTCATTCAGATGGCCCGAGAGATGTGGGACTTCGACTCGGACGGGTCAGGGGAAATCATGTTCAACAAGGTCGTGAATGGGTTCCTTCCTGCCTTGTTCAAGAAGTGGATATCCCTGAAGGTGAAACACCTGGTGAGCATCGTCCTCTTTGCCAGGGTCGAATATGACACCGGCCTCTCCACCGAGCTTGCCAGTACTGCAGTGCACGACGATTACTACACAGGTACCCAGTCTTCTGGAAAAAGGCGTCCTTACAAGGATTTCTACCGGGTCGTCGTAAGCGAGATGGCGAGCGTTGGATGGACCAAGATTCTCTACCAACTGAAGCGGGAGTTTAACTTCTTCCGACGCGACATATCCGTGCACCACCAGAAGGCGATGGTTTCCTCCTCAATGTCTGATGATAACTCCGGCAAGGAAACCGCCTCCAATCGGATCAAGGCTGAACCGTCGAGGGCGATATATGGCAACCTTCTTGAGGCCATCAACATGGCAACGACTGTATTTGCGCACGACTATATTGACCGGGACCTGATGCGGACCGGGGTGTCGATCATCCTGATCACCCCGAGCCCCGGCGTATTCGAGGTGGACTACGACTCCTTGCAGAGAACCACCGAGGCTCTGGCTGGCAACGGAATCGGGATCGATCTTATCTGCGTACCTAAAATCCCTCTCCACTCGGTCCC
The DNA here is from genome assembly GCF_030411735.1 of Phialemonium atrogriseum. NCBI lineage: Eukaryota > Fungi > Ascomycota > Sordariomycetes > Cephalothecales > Cephalothecaceae > Phialemonium > Phialemonium atrogriseum. Next base: position 11,808 of record NW_026848151.1, read on the forward strand.
CCTATTCCGCTACAGGAATCCTCTTTACCATGACAACTCGCACAACAAGCCGAGGTTGGTTATCAGCCACGGAAGTACCCCACGGCAGGGCACTCCCGCTGTTGGCAGCTATTCCAGCTTTTCCGCCTCCTTCTCGCCCAGCAAAGGGACTGACATCACCTTGCGTGGCGACTCGTTCGCATCCAGCGCTTCCAGGGATGAGTGGTGCTTTGCGCTTCCCCACTGGCTGCATGTATCCTATTGGACCGGCACCGCCGAGGAAGCTCTTTCGTATCAGGGTATTGCCGTGTCTGTGTCAGACACGTCCCAGAAGCAAGACGACGGCGAGTTCACGATTCGATGCAGAATGTATGGCTTGCAGATGAGGAGCGTGTTGGAGACAAACGAGATAGAGACAAGCCTGATGTATACAGATCCCGACTTCCCGCTCAAGGGGCTGAATTCCGGATACATGTCTAGAACCCCAAGGCCGAACGACCAGCAGTCCAGGATCAGAAACACCAAGGTTCCACAGACCCTATTTGATCATGTGTACGGATTCCAGAAGTTCGCCCCTGATAAAAACTCCAAGTTGGGGGCAAAGTCGTTATGGAGGCAGCTCCAGGACTACGACGAGGCAAAGGCACGCTTGCCTACGTCGCGGAAACCCAGCTTGCGACCCATTTTTCGCCGAGATCTGGATGATGTCCCGAGACGACAGCACCTGGAAGACAGCGGACCTCTAGGGTCATCTCTCACTGAGAGGAAGGGCTCGGTAAGCACCCTGGCAATGCCAAACGTGCTGTCGTCAACAGGCTGGGAGCCGTCCGAGCGGCCCGGTCCGTTTGTATCGAATCCGCACCCGGTGTCAGAGACGAATCTAAACTCGAGCCTATCTCCGACGAAACCCCCGAGATTCATACGACAGATTAGCATTGGCCACCGAGGCTTTGGTATAGCTCCGCCGAAGGCGGCAGTAGCAGAGCTGAGCACCGAGACTGTCAGTGCATCGCGATCCGGCGCTGCGCCGAGCTCCGCGGCGACACCAGTCAAGGCCCCCAAGCGCCCGGCTTCGCGTCAGACAACCTCTAGTGGTTCCTTGACACCTTACGCGCAACCGTCGGGGCAGCAGGGGCAGCAGACATACAACCAGGAATCGCAGTTCCTCGCAGAGACCCCAACTCGACCCATCGTGATCAGGGGGGATCAGCATTCGTTGGATGGCACTCCATATGTATTAGGCTCCAGACTGGCCTCAACGCTTCGAGCGGAATACCCTGTTGAGGAGAGGGACGTGAGACACTCAAACGCCATTAGAGCAGACGACGCCCAGAAGGTCTACAACTCGAAGCTGCTTGCTGGGGCCCTGCCTGAGCTGCCATCGACATTATCACCGAGTGCGACTCGCTCCCCCTGGCTGACGGTGCTGAACCCTTGCAACCCAGATGCCAATCGGGTTGACGCGTCGCAACTGTACAGCCGTTGGCAGCACGTCTTTCCCCGGCCCTCGGAGATGAGGATCATGAAATGGAAATCCCTATGTTCCCCAGCAGCGGTCCCCCTGACTACCGAGTACTTCCCCACCAGAGAGCAGTTCGATTCGGAATATCAGCGGCAACCTTACAACGTATCCCAAAACGTGGATGACGAGCTGGACGAGGAGCTCAAGTCGCGCGGTGAGTTGCTTCGGGAGCTGGTGGGCCTGAGGTTCTCTCAGGGGTTCCAAGTTGTCATTGGCTCAGCCGTCGCAAAAGCCTCGGGCCAGAAACAGCTCAAGATTGCCGACATGTTTTCTCGCAATCACACGCCGGAGGACGGCACGAGCATTTTCATGTCGGTCGGCAACACCATACATCAACTCTCGTGCGTCAACGACACCGAGGTCGAAGTGAACATCTTCAGTCGCAAGCCCACGGAGACCGTGCAGCATCTAAACGAGTTGAACCGTCTATATAAGCCAGCGATTCGCACACTTTTAGATAGTGGTTATGAGACGATCGCGTTTGATGCCGGCATGCAGAGATCTGTCAGGAACTGGAACTATATCGATGCGTACATTGCTGGGCACAATGACCAGCTGACCGAGGATCTGAGGTTCTGGCGGGCGAGATTCGTCCTAATACCGACCGTCGACCGGAGCGCTTTGCTTTTGGGGCCGCATACCTCCGACAACGAGGAGGAGATTCGCCTGGAAGGCATCAGAAAGCTTGCTCAGCTCTGGCTGAAATTCCGCTATGTCCCGCCTGACGAGAGACGCTTCCAGGGCTCAGCGAATCGGCAGACGAAAGTCCAAAATCCGCTCGACATTGTTTATAGGACGGAAGAACCCTCGGAGGTCATCGCAGCAGAATTAGAGACACTGCCTCTTCTGGAGGGTCTCGAGGGCGGCTCCAGGAAGGGGCACCTCCTGACGAGTCGGCAGCGATTCGAGAAGAAGAACTTTAGCGTGGCTGCTTTGGCAGAATCCATACAGCAGCCCGTCGAAAACGGCGGGGTGCGAATGCAGAATCGCCGATGGCACCTGCGACTCCACTATAACTGCTTTATCGGTTCTGACATGACGAGCTGGCTCCTGGACAACTTTGAGGACTTGGAAGACAGGGAGGAGGCGGAGGCACTGGGGAAGAAGCTCATGGTCGCAGACGAAGACAGGGCCAAAGACAAGGACAGGGATCCGTCAAAGGAGACCAAGAGGGAAGGCGGGCTGTTTGTCCACGTGGAGCGACGACACCCTTTCAGAGACGGGCAGTACTTTTACCAGATCAGCAGCGAGTATGCCAAGCCGCATCCCCCGGGCTGGTTCAACACGAGGCGGAGGGAAACGGTCGCTCCGCCTACACCGCTCTCGGAAACCATGTCTCCCCGGCCAGGGCTTCGGCCGACCTCGATACACGAAGAATCATCGCCCATATCCGGCGCCGCTACGCCAACGCAACCCGTCATGAGCGGCAAGAAGCCGCGAGTGGTGCTGAGCAAGATGATAAAGTACGATGTCGACCACCGGAAGCGGTCTTACCGGCCCGAGGTAATCGACCTGCACTACGACCGGCTCCACAACCCGGATAACTGCTATCATATCAGGGTGGACTGGATGAACGTGACGGCAAAACTCGTCGAAGACGCTATCGAGGGCTGGGCGAGGGAGGCGGGTCAGTATGGCCTTCGACTCGTCGAGGTCCCGATCGCCGAAGCATGCACCATCACCGGGACCAACCCGTTTCGGCGTCCGCATCTGGCCAAGCTAGCATTGCCGCCGCCGGATCAGCAACCAGCGACCTACTTCGACCCCACCTCATTCACACCCCGGACCCAGCCGGGGAGGCACTTCTACCAGAAGGCCATCCTCAAGAAGTTCGACTTCATCCTCGACGTCGAGGCAGCCTCCAATTTCCCCAGCAACGTGGACGTATCGTACTCGTGGGGGAAGCCCGATTTCAAGTATACGCAGTACATCCACCGGTCTGGGGTTTTACTTGCCGAGATCACCGACGAGGGCGACTTCCTCCTGTTGGCGAACAGGCTCTACGGTCACAGGGCGGCATCGGTGAGGGAGAAGGAGATACAGAAGGAGATGAGGAACGAGCAGGGCACCATGGAGCGCGGCGGGCCCCCTCGCATGCAGCAGTTGAGCTCGTACACCCCCTATGGAGTCGCGGATACGACACCGGTCTCCTCCCCGCTCGCCAGACCGGCCCTCTTCGCATCTCCTGCCCTGAGGCCTGTAGCCACTCCCCCACCCGCAAGCGAGCCCGCCGCCGGCGCCGGGCCGCAGCAGCAGCAGCAGGCCAAGCCCGCCTCGACGCCCGTGGAACCCGAGGCGATCAAGGACGAGCTCGAGGCGTTCTGCCGGGACACGGCCGCCCTGGACGCCTTCTACCGGGAGGTTCTCGAGCGGGCGACGGCACAGCAGCAACAGCAACAGCAACAGCAGCAGCAGCCAAGCGCGACACCCAGCGTCGGCGCCACGCCCGCGCCGTCCGTGGGACAGGGCGGCGTCCCGGACACGAGCATTCCCACCCTGGGCCTGCCGCCGGGCATAATGGCGGCGGCGGTAGGCCCAGACGCGGTCGGGAGCCCGCGGGTGGGCAGTCCCGCGCTCATGTCGGCATCGCAGCTGCTGCGGCGGGGCAGCGTCCAGGACGGGATATTGGGGCTGCGGCTTGGGGGCGGGGGTGGAGGTGGTGGTGACGGCCGCGGCGGGGATGGCAGGGAGAGGCCGCAGGGATGATGGATGATGGATGATGGGTATGGGGGCCATTGGATTTGGCTCTGGCAGGGGGGCCGGAAATTGTATGCTGCGGCTACGAGTGGGCAGTGTATTTGTAATATCTGTAACTAACTATATTAATGTCAAGTGTGTTATGTACGGTTGCTGATTCTGATTCTGCCATGTATCCGCTGGAGACACGAATCCCAGACGTGTACCTAGGGCGCAGGGAAGATGGATGATGATCAGCAGACATCCTGGTGTCAGACGTCAGATGTCGACGATGACGAAAACAGCGGTGAACGAGACCCGGTCAGAGTACAGATTGGTCAAATAACTGGTGGTGGTGTGTTGTTCGACTGGGTAGACGATGTTTGGTCGAATTCGCGTTGCTGGGCCGTGCCACCTCGGGTTGCCAAAAACAAGCGGCAGATGGGCCAGCCAGCAGGGAAGGAGGAGGCCTCCTCTGAGTGGGCCGAAATGCAGGGACCAACTAGGTACCTAAGGTATGCGATGCGATTGCGATCGTAGCTGCGACTGCGCGGCGTGAGTATTGTACAGTTGTACCTACTGTAGTCTAGGTCTAGATGATAAAGAATTCCAGGTGAGAATTAATAACTCATTCAGGGAAAATAGTGGAATGGGAGGTCGAGACAAGCAATCCTGCCGAGAAACTCAAGCTTTCTGGCCTTTCTTGGCAGCAGTCCCGTTTGCCACATTGCCAACATCATCCGCCTGATCTACACATTCACCAACAGATAGATGTCGTAGTTTTGCTCGGCGATAGGTTTTATGAAACGTTGAAACAAGCGATTGGGGTAACCAAACTGCTGGCATCCATGGCTTAATGACATGCGTCTTGTATCTTTGTACGACACTCTGGTCACTTGCGATTGGGTGAGCGTGGAAGTGGCTTCGATCGCCCATTCACCCTGTCATGGATGATCATAGCGCTGCAGCAGGGCGGCCGCCACCAAAGGGCCAACAAGTGACGCTCACCTAGTAACTTTGCTTGAAACGGGCATGAAGGTATGCGGGCGGCCAGACGATCTGCTAATAATACCTGAAATTACGGATACTTGCTGGCTGGTATCTGGCTTCTGCCATAAATAAAACCTGTCCCCTTTCTTCGTTGCAAGCAACGAGTCTCCCCCATTGAAGAAAATCTTCCGAGATAAATTTGCTTCCCTGCATTCCTGCACCACTGCAAAGCTTTGTGCGTCCTGCTTGCATGCAGCAGGCGAGGACCAACTACGACGAAAACGGCCAGACATCCCAACAACCCAAGATTTAGCCCAACAGCCCCAGATCTGCCTCACCGCAGGCCCGTCACCACAGCCCAAAAGGCCAATTCACACCGCAAGGGAGACCACATTGAGAAGACGGAGCAGCACTGCGCAAATAGGGCTGAAGACACCTACTTAGTGCACGTGGATTTGGGTATGTTGACCCATAATCATCAGCAGGACATTGGAGGTGCCAAGTCGGCTAACTAGTCATTAGGAATATTATTGGGAGTTGATTGGGTTCTCGGACCTTGTTTCCATACATTCTGCAAAGGAAAGCAACATGTCTTGTGAGTTAACTGGGCACGCCCACAAAAAAGTTCCCCATTTCCGCGTAGCCCCCCCTTGCCCGTGATCCTTCTGGGCCAATTGCTCGTTTGCCCCATTCAATCACTCCGTTTCCGTCACCATTTCGCCTTCGACATCAACATTCTCTTGTATCCTTTCCCATTTCTCTTTCACCTTCGTTCCAGCTGTGTGTGGTCAAAACCCGGGGCCTTTTGCCACACACCCCATCCTGTTGACATGGCCCTTTCCGCCTCGCTGATCTAACCCGCCCATCTGCCACATCTGCCCAATATACCCTCCAATTGCGTTGCGACTCTAATGCCATGGCGCCCGCAGTCAATGCCTACCGGATCAAGAGGGAAGCGCATGCCCTGAGTCGCCAACATTCCGGCTGGAGCCCGTTCAGTCACAGATGGGCCATACCGCCGCGCAGCGACACGTGGAGTGGGCGGAGTCTCGAGGAAGGGGAAGGCGACGGCGAGAATGGAGTGCCCATCCAACATGCGAACACCGCGCCGGCCTTGAGGCCGACCGCGGGCTTCTCGGATGACGACGCAAGACCGAGTACGAGCAAGGAACAAGAGCTGCAGGATGACGATCCAGGTCGGCGGGGAAGCACCGCAGTCGTGGGGGAATCGTCGTCATCCACATCCCAGCAGGACGGCCTGCGGCACAGGAAGGAGAATGGCAAGGCCGCCGTCTCGGGACCGCAGGTAGCCGGCCCCGAAGCCGAGAGCAAGAAGATCGCCCCCGAGCAGACCAACAGATATTTCAAGAACGTGCAGCCGAAGACTCCATTCACGGTTGGGAACCAGCTCCAGCGGACTGTGTTGAACTCGTATATCAACATCCTCCTGGTGGCTGCCCCCGTCGGCATCGCGCTTAACTATGTCCCCGCGGTCAACAGGATTGCCGTCTTCGTCATCAACTTCATTGCCATCATCCCGCTCGCCGCGATGTTGAGCTTTGCGACCGAGGAGATCGCACTACGGACCGGCGAGACCCTCGGCGGGCTTCTAAACGCCACCTTCGGGTACGTGCATCGGTCGATCGACCCTGATCCAGGGTCGGCCGACTCCCACTGTCCACGAAGAAAAAAAACCCCCTCCGCATTGTGCTGATTAGGTATATACAGGAATGCTGTGGAACTCATTGTTGCCGTCATGGCCTTGACCCAGAAGCCGGCCAAGGTTGTCATTGTCCAGACCTCGCTAATCGGCAGTATCTTGTCTAACCTCCTGCTGGTTATGGGCATGTGCTTCTTCTTCGGCGGGCTCCGAAGACAGGAGCAGTTCTTCAATACCACCGTTGCGCAGACTGCCGCGAGCCTCCTCGCGCTAGCGGTTGCCAGCATCATCGTCCCCACCGTATTCGACCACAATACGGCCGACTCGGCCGATGTCAACGTCCCGGCCCTCTCGAGAGGCACCTCGGTTATCACCCTGATCGTCTATGGCGCCTATCTCCTCTTCCAGCTCAAGACCCACCAAAAGATCTTCAGCGAGGAGAGCCAGAAGGTTCCCGCGAAGCCCTTTAAGCATTCTATCAAAGACGGTGCCGTTATGCAGGGCATGGTTAACCCCGCAGCCTTGATAGGGGCCCACGGCCTCTCGTCGGACCCGGAGGAGCTTAGGAAGATGCTGCTCACTGCCAACCCCCACGCGGCCGCCGAGGACCACGAAGAAGAACCGCAGCTCCACTTCATAGTCGCCATCGCGACGCTCACCATCTCGACCGTCATCATCGCCTTCTGCGCCGAGTTCATGGTCGACTCGATCGACGCCGTCACCAAAAATGGCGGGCTGAGCGAGGAGTTCGTCGGGCTCATCCTCCTGCCCATCGTCGGCAACGCGGCCGAACACGCGACGGCCGTCACGGTCGCCATCAAGGATAAGATGGACCTGGCCATCGGCGTCGCCGTCGGGTCGAGCATGCAGGTCGCCCTCTTCCTGATCCCCCTCCTCGTCATCATCGGCTGGGGCATGGGCATCGACGAGATGACCCTCAGCTTCGACATCTTCCAGGTCGCAGTCCTCTTCGTCTCCGTCCTGCTGGTCAACTACCTCATCGCCGACGGCAAGAGCCACTGGCTCGAGGGGATGCTCTTGATATGCCTCTATTTCATCATAGCCGTCTGCGCCTGGTGTAAGTTTTATCCTTCTTCTTCCCCCCCAGTATCCTCCCCCCCCGGGAGCAAGTACACACGGGGGCCATCACTAACTTCTTTTTACTTCAGGGTACCCCTCCCGTGAGAGTTCAGGCACAGCGGGGGAAGTCACATTTTCTTGAATCTCTTTTACTGCGTTCGCCGGCCAAGTGAGCTAGCCAGCCTGCCTTGGTATATAAAACCGACACAACACGCTCGCTTAATCGTATGTACATCTGTATAAGTTCTTGCTTTGTACACTATCACATCCATACCCCTTGTATTATAACCATTCTTCAAAGGGAGGGAAGGTCCCACCTAGAACAACAACATGGGGCCAAAGTAGAAGAGGGTTCTGGGTGGAGTTTTTTTTGGCGTTCCGCCTGCCCTGCTTCCCAAGATACACATCTCACGGCATTGCTTTTCATCGCTACTCTGCGGGTCTCTTTTCTTTGTTTTGTTTCATCGTTGCCTTTTTTTTTTAGAAAAAAGGGAGGGGAGGGGGTAGGGGGCTGGCTTTATTTGTCTCGTTTCCCTCTTCATTTTCACTTTGACATTGGCATTAGGGCATAGACAAGGAAGGAGAAGAGAAGCTATGATTCAGGGAGTGGGTATTGACAGATTTGCCACAAATCCGCATACAAAAATAGGAATACCCATTTCCTTGTTTTTTCTTGATTTTGTTTTCTGCGTCCATGCGCTGGAGTCTCTCGCAAGGCGATTAGGAGACCTGGACTCTTCGTAGTAGTACTGGAATTCCTTGGGTGCCGAGCTTATCCTAAAGCTTCAAGGAACGTCCTTGGTAGCCCATATATGCACTTGCTATGTACGTGAGTTCTAATGCCGTATCCGTTCGGGGTTGCTTCATTACTGGCGCGGCAGATTGGGGCTATCACACGGGCGATGGGGTGAGGCTCTTCAAGTAAGGCAGGCTGCTAGGCATAACATGGGAATCTAGGCTCTTCAAGTGGAATAAATACAGCTCCAAACCCAGCCCGACCATCGATATCAATTTTAACCCCTCCCCTACCAAACCAAGCGCGCCAAACCCACGGCCTCCCCATGGTCGTGACCCGGCCCGGCCCCCGTCTTCGTAGGAACGACCACACCCCTCCCACGCGTGCCTCACCTCCTCGGCTTGCCCCCCTTGCCGCCCCCCCTCTTGGCCGGCCGGGCATTCTTGGCCATCTTGAGCTCCTTGACCCTCCTCTCCCTGCGGATCGCCTCGGCGTCCTTGACCTCCCCGGCCTTGCCCGCGCCGTCCCTGTACTTGCCGACGCGCTTCTCCTTGGCCTCGGCCACGCGCTTCTTGCGCACGTGGTAGTCGTCGCGGAACTTGTCCGCCTCCTTGGGCGCCGTGTCGGCCGTGTGCCTGAACCGGAACCCCCCGGGCCCCTGCTGCTGGCCCCCGCCCGTCGCCGCCTGCAGGCTGCGGGCCAGGCCGACGCGCTCCGCCTCGCCGACCTGCGGCAGCTTGCCGAGGCGGTGGGCGCGGCGCCACTTGTCGAAGCGCCCGCTCTGGAAGCTCGCCGCGATCTTGACGCCGCTCTCGCCGCGCACCATCCTGGCGCCGCGGGAGCCGTCCTCGTCGTTGGCGTTGGCCACGTACTTGCTCTGCTTCTTGTCCCAGCGCATGCGCGCCCGCGTCGGCTCGCCGAACGCCTTGGCCCCGTCGTCGTTGGTGAGGTCCATGGTCGCGTGCCGTGCCTCCTCCACGAAGCTGTTGGCGTTTTGCCCGCCAGAGTGCACCCCGTAGCCCCGCTCGTCGGCCGCGTTCAGCGTCCGCGGCGTGTACGACATGAACACCTCCGGGTCCTTCCACGACGCCTCCCCCTTTCGGGAGGTTGCCGTGTTCGACACCGTGACTTCTAGCTCCTCCTCGTCTGATTCATCCTCGGCCTCGGCAACCTGCCCAGCGACGACATCTTCATCGCTCTCGGGATATCCGCCGCCCATGGTGGCGTCGTCGGCGTCGTCGTCATCGTCGTCGTCGTCCTGGGGCGGCAATTTCTTGCCACCGTCCTCCTCCTCCGCAACGGCGCCGTCCTCTCCCTTGCGTCTTCGGGGCCCGACCCATGTCCGGATATTCCGCATAATCTCCGCGGGCCGGTTATGAGCTGACTTGCCTCTCGGGCCGATCTCGAAGATGGTCTCCTGCGGCTTGAAGCCGCTGATCTGGGCGAGCATCGTCGACCGAGCCTCCTCGATGTCCGCGGCCTCCTCGTCGAAGATGGGGTGCAGCTGCGACCAGGCTCTGGACCCCACGAGCTCTCGGGCCCTCCTGGCGCTCTGGGTCGAGGCCGAGTTCCTCGTCTTCATGTACAGTTTTTCTGCCTTGACAGAAACACCGCGCAGGGCGTTTATGTCACTGTTTTCGTCCAGGATCTTGTTTACCCATTCGACATTCGTTTCGACCTCGCTTCTTTTCAGGGAACCGACCACGACGTCTGCGGCGAATGAGCGGTCGCCGCTGTCCCGGCCGATAACGAGCTTTCGACCAAGGAAGAGCTGAAGATCCAGGAGATACGGCGCATCAGCCTCACGAACGAGGCTATAACTCCAACCCGCCTTCCCGGCACGAGCGGTCCGGCCTACTCGATGAACGAAAATCTTGGGCTGGGGAGGGAAGTCGTAGTTGATGACGTTGGCCAGGACAGGAATGTCGATACCTCGCGCAGCAACGTCAGTCACCACAAGAATGTTGGACTGCCCTCTCCGGAAATTCTCCACTTGGATCCTCCGCGCTGTTTGGTCGAGTGATCCGTAGACGTACGACACCGCAAATCCCGCGTGCTGCAGCAGAGTAGCTAGGTACTCCACGTGGTGCTTAGTCGCCGCGAACACGATCGTCGAGTGCTCGGTCGGCTTTGGCCTCTGGTACGAGACGTCACCACCACGCTTTCGCTTCTTCGAGCTCATTTCCGATTCCGTTTCGGCGCCCTCCGGCAAGCCCAGCGGCATTTTGATGACATCGTGCAGGATGTGCAGCAGCGCACCCTCTTTCTCGCCCCCCTTGACGGCAAAGAAGCCACTCTCGAGATCGGGCGATACCTTGGTCTCGGCGTCTAGTCTGATCAGCGAAGGATCCTGCAAGCCGGCCCGAGCGAATTCCACTAGGGAGCTGGGTAGAGTCGCGGAAAAGAGCAACGTCTGCCTCGAGGCGGGCAAGGCGTGAAGGATTTCGGTTAGCTGCGCCGCGAAACCCATCTCGAACAGCCGATCTGCCTCGTCGAAAACGACGTATTTGATCGAGTACAGGCCTAGGGACATCTCGACTTTCAAGTGGAGGAAACGGCCGGGGGTGGCTATGATTATGTCGGGGTTTGACGCCATGGCCGCGAACTGCTCCTCAAGACTGTCTCCTCCGACCAGCAAAACGGACTTCAGGTCGGTTCCTCTGCCAAACTCCTTGACTACTTTCAGAGTCTGTATAGCGAGCTCTCGCGACGGCGACATGATGAGGGCTCTGGCTCCGACTCTCGCGCTGTGTGCCCTGAGTCTCTCGATCATGGGGATGACGAATGCAGCAGTCTTTCCAGAACCCGTCCGCGCCATTCCAACAACGTCCTTCCGGGCCATGATTAGGGGAATCGTTTTTCGCTGGATAGGAGTCGGGACGGAGTAGCCCTTTCGGGCGATGGCTTTGAGTAAGTTGGGGCCAAGGCCTGGAAGATACGTGAGTATGCTGCCGCCTGGTTTCAAAGACCTGCTCTTGCAAGAGAGAATACAACAACATACCCATTGACTGGAAACCGCCTCCCTTCTTCGCAGTCTTGCCCTTGAGGTTGGTGGTTTTCCTGAAGGAAGCCGCCTGCCGGAGGGCGATGAATGCTTCGTCCCCCCCATCTTCATCGGATCCATCGCCACCCCCTGTATTCAGAAGGCCCTCAAAATCAAGGTCATCGCCATTCACTGCTGGTCCTCTACCCTGTTTACTCAAGCCGGTTTCAGCATCGTCGATGAATAGGGACCCAACGATGTCAACCTCATTCTCGGACGGGGTTGGAGATGGCTGTCGTGGAGCCATGGTGAAAGTGATGCACCTCCTTTATTAGTAGGGTGCCTCAATGGTGCTGTCACTTCTAAATAGGTGGGTAGAATGGAACGGCACCTTGACTTCCATTGCAGTCGGCGATTGTCCAGTCCTAATTTTTCGACACGGACAGGGCTGAACTTTTTTGGTGGGGCACTTCCTTATCTCTTATCTAACAGAGCGCATGTGCATGGGGTGAACAACAACTGACAACTGACAGTACTTTGGGGTTATCGGTGATCTCAGCAACGGCGTCTCACTCCTTTCTCTGTCGCCTCTCCTCCTCACGGCGTTTATTTTTCTTATTGGCACCCCATTTCCCCCAGGTTTTGCAGTTAGTTGGCGGAGCTCAGTAGAAGCTGTGCACAGAGGGAACCAGACAAAAAGATGGCGAATAATGATGAGAAAACCGTCGTCGATACCAGGGATGCGCTCGAAGTGCTGGAGTCTGAGGCCAAGGAGTGGGAGAAAGATGCAGAGATAAACCGAATTCTACAGGCATTTCGCCTAGATGCGTAAGCATGAGCCCCTCGCCCCTGACCTATCACCCCTAAGCAGGGTATCACAACCTAGCATCCCTTTCATCGACTGACAACAGCGCGCCACAGTTACGCCGTCCTCGGGCTCAAGCCCGGCGTCCCCGAGTCCGACATCAAGAACATGTATCGCAAAAAGTCCCTGCTGATCCATCCGGACAAGACCAAGAACCCGCAGGCCCCCGACGCCTTCGACCGGTTGAAGAAGGCCCAGACGGAGCTGATGGACGAGAAGCTGCGCACCAACCTGGACGAGGCCATCGCCGACGCGCGCATGCTCCTGATGCGCGAGAACAAGTGGACGGTCGACAGCCCCGAGCTGAAGACCGAGGAGTTTGAGAAGAAGTGGGCCGACAAGACAAAGTTCGTGCTGATCGAGAACGAGCAGCGCCGCCGGCGGCAGGTCAAGGGCCAGATGCAGGACGAGGGCCGCCAGCAGCGCAAGGAGGACGAGGAGCTCGAGGCGAGGAAGCGCAAGAGGCAGCACGAGCAGGACTGGGAGGCCACGAGGGACCAGCGCATCGACAGCTGGCGGCAGTTCCAGAAGTCAAAGTCTGGGGGGGACGGGCCGGAGAAGAAGAAGAAGAAGAAGCTGAAGCCGATCGGTTGAACCGTTGAACGTGGGGCTGGGGCACGCTTTCTACACTTTCATCCCGTCAATATTGCAGGCGCATATCGGGGATAGGGATCACAGTCGACGATCCTAGGTGAACCCAGGGCTACCGTGAGCAACGGAATAGTGAGTTGAGCAGTGAAAACTACGTTGCCATCGGGCCTAACCAACCTAGAATTGCCGTCGTTTCCTACCCTGAGACTCCCAACTTGCGAGGCACAATCTCTCTTGTTCGCAATTCAAGACCATGATGGAAGGGCAATCGCATCTCGCTCCGTTGGTCTGTTCTGGCGCCGTCGCCGCTGATGGCTACCGTGGCCAATGTCATGGACTATACTAGCAGTGGAGGAGGGTGCAAACAAAATCCAATCATGACGGGATCGCGATCTGCCTAATTTCTTGTCCTTGTATAAATCCGACGGAATGGCATACCCAGCTTCTTTGCTATAGTCAACCAAGATTATGTGATCCAGGCGGCGCCGCGTCATAGCCAAGCGCTTCATGTCTAGTTACCTAGCTAGGCACCCCAGCTAGAGTGAAGCTTGGAAACCTTCACACCGAGAGGTGGTTGCTGGGCGCCGTCTATGGTGCGTGCTTTTGCTTGTACTTTATAAATCTTCCGAGGTTCAGCACCACCTCATCCGCCCTTGATCTCAGCTCGCCAAATCGTCTCTTGTCGATCGACTTGGCCATCGACTTTACCTTCGGTGAGATCTCTTCCAGGTGCTTGAGGAGGTTGTTTTTCCAGAACACTTCCTTGTCGTATTCGAGGGTCTCGTCCCCGTACATGTCGAACAGTTGATTGAGAGCCTCTACGGCGTCCGCTGCAGGGGTCTCTGGGAGGCCGTTCAACACAACCATCAGGAAGACGCCAATTTCTCGGTTGAGGGCAACCGGTGCGGGATCTCGTGCGAGTTGCCCGAGGACCCCGATGCATTTGACTCCAATGCCCTGGAAGGGATCTTCGGGGCCTTCCGAAGCCTCGCCCGACCCTACCACGTTCTCTTGGTCAAGGCTCTTCGAGGCTTGATAGAGGGTCATGAACTTCCGATACTCGTCGCCTGTCAAGGGCACGTTGCCGTTTACGCTGCGAGCAATGGCCCATGCCAGACTTGTAACCAGGCTCGCAAGGTTGACATCGGCGGTGTCTGACGCAAGAATAGGTGCCACCGTGTTCGACCAGATTTTCTTCGCCGCTGGAGCCCATAGGCTGTAGATTCCGGCGTTCTCGCCGTTGGCGAAGTCGAAGCACGACATGGTCCAAGCAAGGTTGTTGAGTGCCGACAAGGCATGGCCCTGCACAGCAATTGCTTCGTCGCTGTCCAGTGGGATTTGTGACCATTTGATCATTTGGGGGGTTGCCTTTTGTACCAGCTCCCTGAGAGTCGGCAGGGCATTTATACCAGATGCACCCGACTCCTCGTGATCTGTTCCGGTTACCATCTCCATGTCGGCTTCCATCTCGTCTTGGTCCATTTCTTCGCTATCGTCGTCGTTATCGTCTTCATTATCGTCTTCGTCGGCCGACTGCTCACCCTCGATCTCGACACCTGCGTCATCTTCGTCCATGGCATCGGCATCGGCATCGGCATCGTCGATTTCATTCCATTCCCCCTTGGCCTTCCCACCGTCTCCCGCACTGTTCGCCTTCTCCAGGGTGCTTTGTAGGTCCGTCCCTATTGAAGCCAGGATCTCCAAGGCTAGCTCCAACACCTCAGATGGGCTTGAGCCATGGGTCCCGTTTGTTGTCTGTTGACGTAACGATGTTTGACCTAAAACTCTTGCTAGAACTGGGATGAGGATGGCATCACATGCGCCATCTTGGCCAGGGCTGTGGTCTTGCCATTGCAACGAGTAGAAGATATTGTGGAGGACCCCGCAGGCAGCTACTGCTCTCGAGCCGGTCCCTTCCTTGAATTTCAGAAGATGCTCATAGAAACGAGTGTCTCGGTCGTCAATGGCAGCTTGCCCGAAGTCGAGGTTCTCTTCAGACAGCGTCATTAAACACGAGAAAACCTCGTCTAGGAGATCTGGGGATGTTGCCTCATTTGTAGCCAGGACGAAGAGAAAGTGAAGAATTGATCGATTGGCAACGATGGTCTCTAGGGCCTCGTCTCTGGCAACAGCCAGAGCAGTCAAAAGTGAGACCAGTGCCGCGGAGATATCCCAGACGACCTGCTGCCGTGCCTTGGGCGTCTTGCCGAAGGGCGGCTCTGAGGCGGCTAAAGCGTCGACCACCTGTTGAGCGAGTCAGCCTCTATGCAAGGCTCAAGATGTGATAGTGCCAATGTAAATCACTCTTGTCAAGGACCGGACTGGACGAATCTCATTGAAGAACCGGTAAACTTACAATCTTGCCAGCGTGTTCGATCGCAGTGAGGACATCGAGTCTGTATAAGTGAACGCAGAAGTCACTCTCTTCCTCCTGGGCCAGGACCCTCAATATCTCCCACCCAGCGGCCCGACTTTCAATGCTGTTATCCGTAAGGGTCTGGGTGAGAATGATGGGAACCACTTGCTCTCGAAGGAGCAGTTTCCGGCACTTCACATCCTGGATGATGTTTGCAATAGCTCCGGCCGCCGCCGTTCGTGACTTGGGCTCGGGACTCTGTAAGTCCTTGATCACGGGAAGAATGCGGGCTTCTCGAAGCGCAACCAGTTCCGGATCAGACAGAGGCTTGACAGGTTTTGTTATGGGATCAGAGCGGTTAGCCCGGTTCCTATTTCGCCTTGATTTCCCCATGATTAGGAAGCTTTCAAGCTGTGTTGTGAGTGAGGGCGTGAGGCCTTACGTCTGAGAATTCTTCGAGTGAAAAAGATAAGATAATTCAACGTGGGGTCGTGCCCCACCATGCCTGCAAAGAAGAGAAGGGTTATCCTTGTCATCGCCTCGATAAGCAATTATACACTAGTGCTTTAATCCGATTTCTTAAGGTTCCATCGCCCGTAAATTATCCGTTTTAAAGCCTGTAGGTACTGTACCTAGGTAGGTGGCCGGAAGCAACACATGAACCCAGCCTGTGGTATTAGCGGCCGTCATGATCTGCAGGGACGAGAGATGTGAACTTCAGACCTGCCTGCTCCCCATCTGCGAATAACGCTGCGCACGCCCCGCCGTCCCGCATCGCGTCTCCTAGCCTTTTATGCGCTTCGGATTTTGGCACACAAGCTCGCAGCGGTATTCTCCTGGGTGAAATGACGTACAGGGCTGCGAGGTTTCCAGTCTCGAGGTAGTTCACGATCCATTCCATGGTCGACCCTGTTGGGGCTGTTTAAGGGCATGCGGCTCGGAAACATGAGCTCTATATTTCTCACCGACGAGGAGCTGGGAAAGAAGGATGACGACCATAAGCCGGCCAAGCTGCCGCCGCTTCGATCCCATCACTGGAGTCCAGCTCGAGTGCCAGTCCGGAAGACGTTGAAGCGCCTCGCTATCGCATTGATCATAGGCCTCGGTGTCTATCTGTTCATCAAGAATATACCCACCGATGTGCCGATACGAGATCGACGTCGACCCGTCTACGGGCAGACAGACGAGACCCTCCCGTTCCGCCCTCCACATGGAACAGCGAAGTCGAGCCCCCCAGTGACGAATTTCGACGAGTCCGTCAGATCGGCCGGCCGCACTTATAACGCCCCAGCTAGGTTCCCGAACCTTGGAACTTCGCTCCAGGCAATCTCGAGCACAAGGGGTAGCCTCTTGACCAACAAGAATGTTCTCTTCGTTGCATCTAGCCTGAAGAGTGTTGCCGCTCTTCTTCCCATGGCCTGTCGCATGGGTTCTGAATTACGAAGCTATGTTCATTTTGCCTTGATGAGCCGCAGCGAGATTGATATCGATGAACTGCGTGCAATCAATGGTATTGATGATTCGTGCCAGGTCATATTCCACGGTATGCTCATCTGCCCATGGCCCCGGCACCTGTTCCAGTCCAGATCGGCCCAGACTGACGCTCGATAGACGCCCGTCCCGATTATTCTTCCATCTCAACTGAGGCTCGCCTTGAGGCTTGCACTTCACGCGCACTATGTACTTGAACTGCCCACCCCCTCTCTTGTCTCTCGGCCATGGGATCTAACCACAGCCTAGTCCACATATACGGGTACATGCACCCCCAGGCGGTCATTGTTGACGGCTCCAGCACCGAAGAAGTCTTTTTCCTCGGCGCCATGCGAAAGAAAGCGCACAACATAGGAGTCCCTCTGATCGAATTGCCCGAGTCAGCCCCGAAACGGCTGACTTGGATGACAAAACTCGACAGTTCCTCATTAGCCGGTTAGTCCTTCCCCTCGCTCTCCAGCTGGTTTTGGAGAACCCCCGTTTTGCTAACTCGGAGATATAGCCTGGAACAGAGTAAACGTAGAGATTCTGATTCAAGCACCGCCAGGAGGATCAGGGAGCCTGATCAGACTGCTCAGGTCCTTGAGCAGTGCGGATTTCACGTCATGCGCGATCCCCCATCTAACCATCGAGCTCCCTCGTAAAATTGACCCGTTCACGGCCAAATTTCTCGAGACATTTCAGTGGCCGCCGGCCCATGTCCACAATCCATCCCATACCAGACAGCTTTCGTTGCGTCGCCGTATCCCCCGCCAAACCCCGAGTGAGGAAGAGAGTGCGGTCCGCTTCCTCGAGTCTTTCTGGCCGTCAAATCCTCGCGATTCACATGTCCTGGTCCTCTCTCCCCAGGCAGAGCTCTCACCTCGGTTCTTCCACTGCAAGTTTCTCTTCTTCCTCCAACGAGCCAGAATGGCCTCTAACATGGATGCGCGTAGATCTCAAGTACTCCTTACTGGAATACGGGTACTCGAACGCCGCTGTGCTTCAGGAGTGGGATAGGAGACTCTTGGGAATTAGTCTCGACTTGCCTGCAACCTATCTGAATGTGTCCGAGCCATTCTCGCCGCCGACAAGGAAGGACGCTGTTCATTTGGCAGCAGCTGCAGCGGCTGCAACTGACGAGCCCACCTCCTTCCTCTGGCAAGCGCCAAACAGCAATGCCGTTCTCTTCTTCGGGCAGAAATGGGTCGAGCTTCACGGATTTGTTTCCAGACTGGTCGATTTCCAGCATGGGTCGCCCTCGCCAGCGCCACTCCTATCCGAGAAGCTCGTAAGCAAGAGGTATCCGGCTTGGCTGGAGCACGCATTGAAGCTTTCCCGGGCTCGCGGCTACTGGACTCTGTATCCCAGCAAGATGACGGCAAGCAACCTGGCTACTATTCACAATGAGCTCTATGCACCCCCTGAAGAGTACGAGGCCGATGCCACAAGGGATCCGAGCGATGCGACCGAGATTATATTGGCAGATGGACCGTTACTTGACAGACTACCTAACGGAGGCAACCTCCCACCCTTCAACCAGCTGCCCTTGGTGACGTGGGACGGACTGGTGACGAAGCTGCACGATTTTGACAGCGCTGCGTCAGATTATGCCGCGAAGTTCCGGGGCACAATTGGGGGCTGCGAGGACCTCCTTCCATCCGACTTACTGCCACAAAAGTCGGCAGGAGATCTGTTCTGCTCGAAAGAGGCTTAAGCGCTGTATCAATTCATAGCGCAATGTCTCCTGGCATCTTTCATTAGCAGCATCGTGTTCCGACAATGTACATATGCTCCTATGGGGAGGGCGTTTATTTAGATACGCCCTTCCAAGTATATTGGACTCAAATCAAGGCCCAGGCCACCCTCAAATCCCCGACACTTTGAAAACAACAAACTCACGAGTCGGCCTCTGAGTCCAAAATGTTGACCACAAGAAGTGCGATACTAGTGCCCAAGATAACCAACGCTATTACAGCCATGATCTGTGAGGGTTAGTCACCCGGCATGGCCAGCCACGGCCAGAAGGGGGATAGGAAAGAACTCACCAACTGTGTTTTCCACCCCGTCTGCACGATAGCTGCTCTCCGGCCATACTTGTTAATGGTTCCTGCCATGGAAAGTCAGCATTCGCGAAAGCCCCGACCAAACATTTTGGGGGGGGGGGGTTGGGTTAGAGAGGCTCCCATACTTGTATAATTGGCGATCCCAAGGCAGAGACAGGCCACAGACAACACCCAGAACACGGTGCCGAGGGGCTTCGCCATGCGTAGCTCAATATCGCTGGCCTTGTGCCTCAGGTGGAAGGACAGCACGATGGCGACGGACACGACTGCCATGTATACCGAGAATTTCAGGTACGACAGGAAGGCTGTAAAAGGGGAAGAAGCGGGGAGTGAGGTCCCTGTCAGCTATCCAGAACCAGAGGGGGAAAGTAATGCGGGCCATGAGGAAGGAGGGGGTTCCGGCGCACTTCTCTCGTTTGCACAGTGGTCGCGAGCATCGCTGGTCTCGTTCTCGAAGAGCAAGGGCGCCGAGAAGGGCCATATCCAGAAGGCGTTATCGGCCTCGTGTCCGCGGCTGGTGAGAATATTAGAGCAGAGCGGGAATGGGGCCTCGAGGGGCGTTTGCCAGGCTGGGGAGGGGTTGGGAGTTGGGAAGAACTTACACGCCATGGCTGCCCACCTCGATCGGTTTCCGGAGATGAGATAGCGATGGCACGGTACAACATGACAGGGTGCCGTCTTCCTCGTCTACGATCTCTGGCCCGGGTTCGGTCATATTTCCAGGGGTGTAGAGCGAGAGAAAAAGAAGAAGAAAGGCCTGGGGTGGGTGGCCAACTGCCAGGGCGAGTCAAACGGGGAGATCCCAAAACCGTTAACGTGGATTGCGTGCGCTTTGGTAGAATATACGCATGTTCTCGTCCTCGTTGGAGATGGAGGGTAGGGGGGTCAGTGCGTCATAGGTGCCGATGGCATGCAACGGTCTGGTGGGGCAAGGGTCTGGCGGCTAATGGCACTGTAAATCATTACATGTATTCTGTACATGCGCCTGTTCCATCCCATCCCCTTGTCTCCTGCTCTCCCACTGACAGGTCTCCCATTTGAACCTTTGTCAGACTCTGCTATCCTCATCCCTCCCTCTAGGTCTGTTGGAGTTCTCCCCGAGCTTCGAACCTAAGAGAATTATCGTTCCAGAATAAGGGTGGAATCTGCTGCCCAAGTACCACAACTCCAAATCAACTTCATCTGCCTCCTCTTCGACCTCTTTTGCATTTTACATAGCATTGTTCATCATATCTTTCTGGTGGTTCGTAATATCAGATTCCCGTTGGACTACCATCGTCATCCGTTGTAACTGATCCATGTCCACAGAACGGTTCATACTGGCTAGCGTTCGAGCCGAGGTTGTCATGGCGTGCATCACCGGCTCGATCTGTCCGGAGGTCTGTAGCGGGGGTATCAGTACAGATTGTTCGCACGCGAAGGATATAGTATGATATACCTGTAGAAGAAGGGACATGTGCCGTAGATGATTCTTCCAAATGTAGGCCGCCTCGATAGTCCTAGGAGGATAGCTTATTAGTTCCGAAAACACACTGGGAGTCGCGCTTGTGCTCTGCTAACTTTCTAATACGGACGAGCTCCTGTTCTTGGATTCTGCGGACGCCAAATTGACCTCCCTGCGTGCTTCGCTCAATCATCTTCTCTTGCTTCTCTAGCTGGATTCGAAATAGATCCAGCCCCCCGATTTTCTCGTCGAGAAACGCCTGGGTTTCTTGTGACGACTCAGCTTGCGTATTACGCCAGCCGAAGACCCAGCCGAAGACCCAGCCGAAGAGCCATCCTAGAGCCTGTCAAATGAGGCTGGCGTTAGAGAACACAGGACAGGTCCGACAAGACAGATCGACTCACTTTCATATTGTCTGAAGGGGGCGGGATGGTATTGGAGTTGGAAAGCGTTACAGGGTGGAGATGTTGATGTTGCATTGCAATTGCGTTCGCGGTAGCCTGCCAGGTCGTCGGGGCTTTTTCAGGTTCGCTGGAGGAAAACACTGGGAGAGGTTCTGACTCTTATAGGCAGTCGATGTAGGAAATCGGTGGCAGCTCCGTCATCAAACCTCCCCCCCAAGGTTCACCAGAGTTATGGGACCTCTGCTCTAGGCGGTGAGGGAGTTCTTTGTTGGTATATACAGCTCCGAAGGATAAGTACTGTGCGTATTCAAGCTGATTCCAGACACAAGCTGTATGTCATTGTAGGAACCTGTTGTCAAATATGATATCTGCCTCTAGCGGTTTCGGCTCTCGAAAGAAAACGTCTGTAAACTCTAGTCGTAGAGGGCCGCTAGTGACCTGATACGACCTAGAATCAAGACATGCAGGATCCATCATGCTGATTATACCAAACACGAGTGATGTCGATAGTCTAGTGACATCTAGGCTCCTCATCAACAGCGGCAGCAGCTCTCGTTGTCATCGGCCCCAGTTGAGGAGTTGGCTGCTGGCTTTGGTTCCACGTTTCCACAGTGATTGATCCTTAGTTTCTGTCTGCCTTGGCAAGGATGGCAGTCCTGAATTCGCCATCTGATATGGTAAACCACCATCTTGGTCTGTAACGCTGGCCAAGTCTGTGTCCACCCAGCTTCGATCACCACTGATGGATAGAGGCACCTCTGGCAGTACCTTCTGGATCAGGACCATAAGACAAACCCGCCTCTCTAGCCGAGCGTGAAGTTGTGGTGCCATTCCGTTATAGAACCAAATCTAGCCAACTCGTCACCTAAACTCATATCTCGGGCCTTTTCCTGCAATTTCCAATTCAATTTGCAGATGGAGCTGTTCCTGAGGAGGCGTTGGAAATGTAATGATAAGGAGTTCCGAATCGGCCGAATAGAGCAACACTTGAAATCTCGAAACTGGGCCTCCCTCGCTGAGTCTAGCTTGTCGAATTTTTCCGGAGAGACGTATTGGATCCTCACAACCTCTTCGTAGACGTTGGTTAGTCGCTTGGAGAGGTTATCAACCCCTGCGTACTGGAAAGCAAGACTCTCTGTCATTGGGGTGGATATTTCAGAGGCGGCACAAAGTTCCAGGGCGCCGTCGGTAGTGCTCTATCAGTAGTACCTATTGCCCTTGCTGTGGACAGCTATTGCCGTTGCTACCTACTCAGCACTTGCTCAGATCCAAACTACCTTACCCAGTGGAAGGTGACAAGGTTCCATCCTCTTTAGGTACCTAGCGACTCTTATTACATCGCAGCACAAAGAACCCGCCGTCTCATCAGACGTGGCGGAATCCGAACCAAACCTCATGCGACTTGCAGGCTTGGGTTGGGTAAGACAAAAGCGTATGCGGCATGGGAACACTGCAAGGCGCCCGGGAAATGGCGTCGATGGCCCAGGCATAGCCGCCACTAAGGTTATTCTTTACGCGTGCCGCCGAACTTGGATCACTTAAACGATGGGGACGTCTCGTTGCTCTTTGGCTCCTGGGATTCCTCAGGGCGAACAGCGTCGTCGAAATAGCCTAGAATCACAAGGTCTAGCACCAAAATAAGTGGGGCTATTATTTTAGGTATGTAAGTTAAATTAGGGAGCCGCAGTTTTATTCAGTAAATCCGCCCTTATAGCACAGCGGTAGTGCGTTACACTAGTACCCTAACAGTTCAATGTAAAGGTCCCTGGTTCAATTCCAGGTGAGGGCAATTTCTTTTTTTGTTCCTGTATTTCTATGTCCTCTCATCTACACACCGCTTCCTTTGTTTTGTTTTTTTCCTCTATTTAACCGACTGCATGCGGGAGGTCGACGGGAAGTCATGTGATTGTGTGGAGGTGAGCAAACCTAAAAACGAAGGCATGACTTGGATCTTCAAGGGTTTGGTAAGAATGAGTAACACGCTAGGGAGGCATTTTAGGTGGGTACATGATAGCGGAGACAGGATTGATTTCCAGATGAGAGCATTCAATGAATTGATCACTACTATTCCATGCTCTAATCCATTGAATCCACCAATCACAGTCGTGGAGCCGGTCATTTCTCGAACTGTGAATCTCACCTGCATTGCTCTAGATCAGCTGCTCGCGCCCTCCCCCTTTCTCTTTCTCTCCAGCACTCCGAATCCGAGTGCCGAAGCCGTGCACGCATGGCAGAGAACCGGCCAATCCCGGCCAGGGCGGCTCCTGACGTACCGCACACCTTCGCATCATCCTTGGCGCAGTCATTCCGCTCCTCCTCGCCGCTGGCCCAGGAGCTGGTGGCGAGGGACCTTGCAGAATGCTCCGACGCCGGGGACCCGGACTCCGGAGATGAACATGCTCTGGATTCCTCTGACTCGGAGGACGGAATAGAGGCCCCCACCCTCTACAGGCGGCCGAGTGGCATCGCCTATGGGACTGCGCGTCCTGCCTTGGGATCGAACGCTCTCAGCGAGCCTGTTCTCACCAGGGAGGAGCGTGTCAAATCCCGCGACGCCGAACGCAGCTTACTCAGGGACAACCATATCCTGCCGCCGAAGCACCCCGGCGTGGCCAGGCCGTCCCTCCTCGGCCGGCTCTACAGAAGGCTGTTCAGCACAAAGATCCCCCTTCCATCGCCGGACGAGGAGTCTCCCTCCCGAGCCGGTGATCGTACAGAAGTGTCACCCCTTCTCGGGCCGGACCTTACGGGCGCCGCTTCGGGCCATGAGCACCTGAACGAGCAGTGGGAAGCCGCCGTTGCCGAAGGGAGGATCAAGACCACGTGGCAGAGGGAGGCGAAGACGATAGCCGTCTACTCGAGGTCCCTCATTGTCACCTTCCTCCTCCAGTACTCCATCAACGTTGCCAGCATCTTTGCTGTAGGACGGATCGGAAAGCTTGAGCTTGGAGCCGTGAGTCGTAAGTATCCATCGGCCTATCTACCCCGGCCTGGTTCATGTCCAGAGTGCCTCGACTGATATCAGACACGTAGTCGCAACGATGACCGCAAACATTACTTGCTACGCGCTTTTCCAGGGACTGGCCACCAGCCTTGACACCCTCTGTGCGCAAGCCTACGGTTCAGGCCACAGGCATCTCGTAGGCTTGCAGTTCCAGAGGATGACGTACTTCCTGTGGCTTATCATTATCCCCATCGCGGTCCTCTGGTTCAAGGCAGAGGGCATCTTGGCCACGATGATTCCCGAGCGACGCTCAGCCGAGCTGGCAGGGATATACCTGCGGATCACTCTCCTGGGCGCCCCAGCCATGGCCGCATTCGAATGTGGGAAGAGATTCGTGCAGGCCCAGGGCCTATTCCACGCGACAACCTATGTGCTGATGATCGCGGCCCCGTTGAACATACTACTGAACTATCTGTTTGTCTGGAGGTTTGGCTGGGGTTACATTGGCGCGCCCATTGCCGTCGTGGTTACGCAGAACCTTCTCCCGCTGCTTCTATTCCTATACGTCTGGCTGGTGGACGGATCGCAGTGCTGGGGCGGTCTCAGCAAGCGCGCATTCTCAAACTGGGGTGAGTCTCCCGGGATGAAGGATATTCTTTACCTTTCCCTTTTTGCCGTGGACATTGGAATCAGCTCGACTGACCACCCCGGCTAGGTCCAATGATTAGATTGGCGCTTCCAGGCATGATTATGGTGGAAGCGGAGTGGTTCGCGTTTGAGATCCTGACGCTGGCATCTGGCCGGTTTGGGACCTCCTACTTGGCCGCCCAGAGCGTCTTGGTAACGGTCACCTCTACGACCTTCCAGATACCCTTCCCGCTGTCAATCGCTGGGTCCACTCGGGTTGCGAACTTGATCGGTGCGAAACTACCCGATGCGGCGAAGACATCGGCCAAAGTGGTGAGTTGATTCGAGCTCCAGTCAGAGATCAGTAGCAGCAGGTTGTCTCTAACTCGACGTCAACGCGCAGACCTTCGCTGGAGGCTTGCTTGTTGGTCTCTTCAACCTGACCATGGTCGCCACCTTCAGATACCAGATACCTCTTCTCTTCACCAAGGACCCCGAGGTTGTCGAGATAGTCGCACATGTAATGCCAATCTGCGCGGTTATGCAGCTCTTTGACGGCACGGCTACCGTCGCCCACGGTCTGTTGAGGGGCATTGGGAGACAGGAGATCGGAGGCTACGCCAATCTGGCAACATACTACCTTGTGGCGCTTCCCATCTCCTTTGGTCTCGCTTTCGGCCTTGGCTGGAAACTCAACGGCCTGTGGGTCGGAGTGACGTTTGGGCTTCTTCTGTGAGCATCGCACCCAAGGATCTACACCGCCCCATAAGTACAAGATGGAAGCTAACTATGTGATAGGGTATCGGTTATTGAGTACTGGTTTATATGCAAGTTGGATTGGGAAAGATCCGTGAGAGAGGCAGAGCATAGAAACGCGACTGGATAGAGGGTATGGTGGGATGATCTGCCCATGTTTACTGTGTATAACGCCGCCAAGAAGAAAAGGGGAGAGCTAAGAAGTCCAATTTTTATAGCACGAAAAGAAAGGGGGGTCTCCGATAATGGGCATATACAACTGGGAAGATCAGCCTTGGAGTAACCAGCCGTGATGAGGTACACGTACTTGGGATACCAGTGGTTGAAAGACATGTAAACCTACCTACGCTGTTGACTCTCGTATCAAATTACACAAGCAGATTGGAAGATGTTTGTTTGCTGATTGAGCTTGTGTCAACTGACGAAGCTTGTGTGAAATTGGCCTGTGCATTGCGGGGTTGGCCTGTGCGTTCCAGAAACTAGCAATAAAGAGCTCCCCCCAAGCCCCCGTATCCCCTAGTTTGGCTTCCCAATCTCACAGAGGCTTCTTTTCCACTTCCCAATCGACCGAACGTCTGCATCTGCGACTGAGGCACGCCCTACCCAGAGCCATGTCTACCATCACTACTACGACGGAGACTCGTGCAGAGCCGATTACGGCCGAGACCATCCTCCGGCTCTTCCCCGATATCGACACGCGCGGGGATGCTCTGGAGGGGCACGACGAAGAGCAGATTCGGCTCATGGACGAAGTCTGCATTGTCCTCGACGAAGATGATGTGCCAATTGGGAAGGCCAGCAAGAAGATCTGTGCGTGGTACAACACTGGTAGTGTTGAGAGGCAAGGCTAACATGCATTGCTCTTGCAGGTCATCTCATGAGCAACATCGACAAGGGCCTCCTCCACCGGGCCTTCTCCGTCTTCCTTTTCAACGACAAGAATGAGCTGCTACTCCAGCAGCGGGCTCCCGAGAAGATCACTTTCCCGGACATGTGGACCAACACCTGTTGCTCCCACCCGCTTGGAATCCCCAGCGAGACGGGCTCCAACCTGCCCGATTCCATTGAAGGAGTCAAGAGAGCGGCGCAACGAAAGCTGGACCACGAGTTGGGCATCAAGAAGGAGCAGGTCCCCCTGGAGGACTTCCATTTCCTGACTCGCATCCATTACAAAGCCCCTAGCAACGGCCAATGGGGAGAGCACGAGAGTAAGAGATACAGAATCAGGGCCCATTCGGGCCACTTGCCCCTCGCGCTAGACAGGACTAATGGTGCATCACAGTCGACTATATCCTCTTCATCAAGGCTAACGTCGACCTCGATATCAACAAGAACGAGGTCCAGGCCATTCAATACGTGTCTCCGGATGAACTGAAGAAGCTCTTCACCGACCCCTCTCTCAAGTTCACCCCCTGGTTCAAACTGATCTGCCACTCGATGCTCTTCGAGTGGTGGCAGCACCTCGACTCGGGCCTCGAGAAGTACACCAATGAGCAGCAGATCAGGCGCATGTGAGAGACGACGAATCACGTCACGGGCCGAGGGCCACGGGCGGCATCGGGGGCACATACGTACCCCGGCGATCAGGGCCGCGGCGATTTCGCTATAGGATACTGCTTGTTTAGCCGTGAGATTTCCGCTCTCGTGTGTTGACGAGATATCGAGACTCGACACTAAAGAGCTCCATTTGTTTTGTTTCCCAACACTCACTCTCGCACATTCCGGTTGAGCCACCGGCTCTAAATGGGGAGTGTTGGGCAACGTTCTAGCTAGCAAGGCAAGGCCGGCTTACCCGGTCAAGCTGCTGCATGCGATCGTGTGTTGTGATAGAGAACCCCCACGTTGGGAAAGTCAGTCAATGATAGTTGGCAAGGCAAGATTGTCCTTCCATGTGAGTCTCACTTTCTTGCCGACTCGTATCGCCTTCTTTGAGAGCTGATTGCAAGCCACCAGCTTCCTGGCTGCGTCACCTGACGGGCCTGCACATATGCTAAGGCAGGCTCTGAATGGATCTACCAGTCTGGACGATGACTGCTCCGGCAATTGGGGCCTATGATTGGGGCAATGTGTAATCTTGGGGTGCACATCGGCCCTTGGCGTACGTTGCTCAACATTCGAGAATGCAAAATACAGAAGCCGTCTTGTGACCTCACCCTCAGCGTGCGTAACTGCATCCGGATTGCCCTGCTTCTACCACCCTGCAGCTCCATGGGATGGAGAGACCGTAATACCCACGCAGGCCTGCCTATCCAAGCGGCCTGCCTACTGCATGTTGGCATGTAAAGTCTGTCGCCTTGCTCAATAGTTCGACCTAGTGGCTCTAACCAAGCGTTGGAAACCAGATATCTATCTACACGCCTCCCCCAAATGTAGACACCGCAGGGCAGTCATCGGCAAGACCCGGCGAGGAAATCCTGGTGCTTGTGCGGCTCTCCAATCTCTTGTCTCCAAATACGGCTCCCTGCATTCATCCCACTCGATTGTATCCCTGTCTCACTTTGATCTTGTCCTTGGGGGGGGGGGGGGGGGGGGGGGGGGCGCCGGGGCGCGCGGGGGCGGCGGGGGGGGGGGGGGGGGGGGGGGCGGGGC